>NC_048437.1:27650583-27743184 GCF_004353265.1 Vitis riparia
TGTAAATTGTCAAAGAAAACCTTGAGGATGCTGTAATTTTTATTGTGATGGAATGCAGTGCTAATGATGAAGTCCCTTTGATTTTGGTGTAGCTGGTTGTGACATGAAACAGATATGGTGATAAAGTTTAGTTGACATTGAGGATAGGACTCAAGAAGTCCCTTCAATACAGGTTGGCCATTAATGTATTTTCCTAATAATCTGAAAAGTCCTGCATTTCTAGGTTTGTACATTTGCAATTGTAGCCTTCTATTTTGAGCTTTCATCCTCATTACTTTTGTGCTTTTAGAATAGAAGCTATCAAAATAATGCTAGAACCAATGGATAAACATCTTCATCAACCTCATGCCTTGTCTGTTAGCCATATAACCAATCTTGCTTAATCATCTGTAAGAAAAACCTGAGCGCATAATACAAATTAAGCGTTGGCATGTTGGTTGCATTAGGTTGTGACCATTTCTTCTTTGTATTACATGACTAATAAGTTTCTGACATCAAACAAAATACACATAACACACATTTGTTATTCAGTCATTCATCTCGAATATTCCCCTTTTGACATGCATATATGCCTTTGCCTTACCATATCAACTGTTTGTTTCTGCCAATGAACACCCCATGGTTTGAGCACATTGTTTAATGAATTATTAGATGTTAGAAAGCTACATTTAACATAAACCATAAATTTTTAACATGCAATCCAAGCAAAGCTTTGTTCAGAAAAAGTGCAATAATTGTTATCCTGGTCAAAACAATATCTTATGTTTGGCTTATGCAACCTAACAGATGGGGGCCTTTGTTTGAAGCATCCGAGAACCTAGTATGAATGAGAGAATTAAAAACTCAGACATGGCCTGTTCTTAATATCAAATAAATGTATATTTAGTAGTTTTCTAGAATTTAATTGCTTGCACAAAGCATTCAATTATTGTCACTGGTAGGCACTTAATAGTCTCTTTTGGAACCTAGGGAAGAAGAGGAAAACAGTTTGGAGATTGGCGTCTATTTTTTTTTTTTTGGTGTATTTTGGGAGAGCGAAACCAAGAATGTTCCAAGAGGAAGGGTTGTCAGATCAAAGCTTGATGAACCTCTTTTTCTGTTCACTTGTAGAGTGGTCTCATCAGTTTTTGGATTTAAATTTTTCCTCTTTTTTGAATTTTTTGGTTGATTGACATGGTAGCTAATTTTATTTCTCTAGTTTTGGCCCTTTTTGTATACTGCCACTATACATAGGGTGCACCTCTTGTTTTGACGTCTTCTTAATTCAATTATAAAAAAAGAAAAAAGTCTCTTTATCTCCTGCACTAGATATCACTGAATTAGAAAAGGGCTGGGGGGAACCTCTGAATATCGCCTGAAAAAAATATGGGCAACTAGTAGAATTTTTGTGATGTTAGGTGTGTGAATATCAATGCAAATTGTATAAAACCAGATCCAAGAATCTCCGATAAAATGTTAGTAATTAGTCACCCTATGATGTCTTCACATACACATTTTTCTTTGGAGGGGGACCACCATGACAACCTAAAAGCACGGGGTAGAAAAGTTTATGAAATTTATGACGGGTGAAACGTTTGCTATATCTGTGTAGACTTGATTTAAAAGGCACGAGGGCTAGTCATCCAAAATGGACAATATTTATAGTGGTCCCAGTTGGAAATGAATGAAATGTTGCATCCTATGAATCCACCCCCAATCTTCATGGACCACAAATTTGAGGGGCAGGGGCCCATATGCAGGTAATGTCAAACAAACATGGTACTGCCCTTCAATGCCCCAAAAGTATTGATTTCAATACAACACATGCACAATTGGAAGTCTTGATAGCTGCCTCTCTTGACCCCCACTACCAAACCAGAGGCTTACAGCTCTACCTACACATTTACAATTTTTGTTCCCTTCTGTGTTGGATTAATCTCAGTGATTTCTGAATGGAAGAACGCTTAGTGATATCAAAACTTACGTCTCAATTCTGTCGAAAGAGCAGCCAGACTTGGCTTACTCTCATGCGTTATTTGTTCTCATTAGTTGTATTATTGTTGATGTCCCCGATGTGCCACCGAGAAGGCCTCACTATTATTGCTAAGTAATAATTTATGGGAACAACTACTCATTGGTCAAGCATTGCTGTAAGAATATTCCCTGAGGTTAGAGTCATGGAGAGGGAGAGAGAGAGAGCGACATCAATAATTTTAAATTTTGAATTATTGCTATTTTTTCCCTTTCTATGAATCTTCTTTGATGGAGAAGTTTTGTGTCATGCTCCCATTTTTATTTTATTTTATTGCTGCCAGTGAGGTTCATTGAACTTCTCTGTAATCAATTAAATATATTAAAAGGTCTTTGCAATTCAGTTTCATAGAAATTTTTTTAAGTCATAATGTCAACTTTATGATAAGATACCTAAAATCATTCCTCCGTTCTCAAGGAAAAATGTAAAGAAAAAAAAAGGTAAAAAAAATGGATGAAAAAAAAAAAGATATAAATTGAATAAATTATTTTATATATTTTTTTATACTAATTTTATTTATTTCTCAATCAAATAATTTTAAAATATATAAATTTTAAATTAATTTTAATTATATTTGTTTTTTTTTTATTTTCTCTGGGAATTAAATATGGTATTAATAAATATAATGTTCTTGTCATTAAAATATACCCAAAAATTTAAAAGTTAATATATATCTATAAATGTTTTTCTACTCCCTGCCAACTCATCAATTGTTTTTTTACTTACTTCACACATGCATTGAACCTTTTTAAGTTCTTTGATCCTAAAAGGTTGGTGGAAAGAATAGGAAGTGAATTGAAAGGCAAGAAAATGTAAAAGAGGAAAAAAATTATTTTATATGTTTACTTAAGACTATTTTTGGTTGCTGAAAAACATTAAGGACAAAAATGGTTAAAAAAACTGTTTTTTTTCATATTTAGTTTTATTGTATAAAATATAAAAAAAAAATCAAATAAAAATTTATATATTCTAAAATTATTTAATTTTTATATATAGAAAGAAAAAAGTGAAATAAATTTAAAAAATATATAAAAATAATTTATTGATTTTGAATATATTTATTATCATTATTATTATTATTATTATTATTTACATTTTTCCATAATTTTTTCTGAACCAAATATAGCTAAAATTTATTTATTTTTACTCAAAAATTTTAAATGATTTATTTTATTTTTTGAATTTTTTGTGATCCTAAATCTTTAGTTTCAATAAATTGAAAGCTGCAATAACTCATTATAATTTCCAAACAAGACCTACCAAAACATAACGCAATTTTGTTCAAAGTTCAACCCTGTGATAGATGATGTTGCAATAAGAAATAGAATACACGTGTCACACAAGTGACCAAGAGGGATATGCACGTTTTCACTCCACAAGAAAGTTCAGAGCTTTACTCTCCCCCGTACATATCAAGTTTCACTCGCCGGCTTCTGTTGTACACCTCTCAACAATCTACTACGTGGCAATAGCGAGAAGGGAGTACATATTTTTTTCTACAGCCGAGAGTAGGATTACGCTATCGCCGACTTCAGCAAAAGAACGTCTTTGACGGATGGTCATTGTGGACTATCTATATTTGCAAATTTACCCCTCATTCATCTTAGAACATGGAAATTGCCATTATCGATTTTATTGCTTGAAGAAAAAAAAATGGTAAAAGAAATTAATAAATATAATATCTTTCTCAAAAAGAAATTAATAATTAGAAAAAAAATTTATTATATTATAAAGGATGAAAATATTGATAATTACATATATATATCAATACTTTGATTTTATGGATATTTTGACACAAAATATCTGTAAAAATTAATAAAATTTTGAAAATATTAAAAAAATTCTAAAAAAATATATAAGAAGTAAAAATAGATATTTTAAAGTTATTTTTAAAATATATATATAATTTTTCATATTTGATAATAATATCCTCTATGTTGATAAAAAAATATAAATTTTATAAATATATGTTTATTATTAAGTTGCATTATAGATTATTTTATAATATTATTATGATAATATGTCTAATTTTAAAATATATTTAATATGAAATTTATGGTTTATTTTAATTTAAATGTATTCAATTATATCAAATAAATAATAATAATATATGTATTTTTTATAATATTTATATTTAATAAATATATAAAAAATATCTATTAATAAAATTATGTTTTTATATTTTTGATAATAAATTAAATCAAATATAAAATTAAAATAATTATAATTTATTTCTTTAATAATAAAAATTAAAATTTTAATATATCCCAAAATATAGATGAAATATATAAAAAAAAAATCGATAAAATATCCAAAAATATATATATATATATATATATATATATATATATATATATATAAATCTCTTCTCGAATATGTGCGATACATCCGGATATTCTAATCCTTGGGGTCACATCTAGTTAATGGGTCAATTGGGGTGCACAACCAATCACATTTTTTGTTCCAATTTTTGTTTACCTAGTCAAAATTGGAGGGCGAATGTGAAACCAAGAAAATTTGAATTGAGAAGTAACATAGAGAAAGGTCCAATTTTGCTTTACTATAAATGGCATTGAAATACCCCTTTATTCAAAATGGCAGTTGGGTTTTCCTTGTTTGGTTTTGCATGTCACACTATGAATTCAATTCTTTTTTTCACACATCAACATCTTGTGTTAATACCATAAGATAATTAACAACAAATCACCTCAATTTTTGACCCATACATGAGAAGGTATAAGAACATAATCTATACTTTCCCTAAATTATTGGATATATTAATTTTAAAAATATTTTCAATTTTGTAAAGGAATATTTCAAAAATAACTTTTAATTAATGCCATACAAAATATCATAAATTTAGAAAAAGCAAAACTTGAAGAAGAAATTATTGGCTTCTGATATGAATCATTCAACCCTACAAAATACTATATTTTCCAATAAATTTGAAAAATAAATGGTAAAAAAAAAAAAGATTCTTATATCTCATTTGCTAATTTAGAAAATCAAACTACGCGCGCGGCTTCCAACCCAGAGAGTCAGGCCAGGGCATGAAAGGTAAATAACCATAAAACCAAGAAGCAAACATTGGGGAGATGCCCATCAACATCTCCCACCTTGAACTTCACGTTTCTTCTTCACACTCTTTCCAGACCTTTCTGTGCCTTTAAATTGGCCTCTCCATCTTCTGCAAACCCTCCATGCCAATCCAAGCCCTTTTCAGATCATAGAAAATGTCTTCTGATGTGGTAAACAGCCCTGACGGGACCCATGATCAAGGCCTCACATCAAAGAAACTCTCATGGGGAAAACTACGTCGTATGGACTCCTTAGATATGGAGTCCGGGACTGTCCATGGCCATAGCCACCATGGCTCCAGGGTCTGCACCCCCCCATCCTGATATGATTTTCCTGTTATTATATATCTGCATGCATAGCAACTGGGGAAGAGGAGATTGATGTTTTTTATTTATTTATTTTCTGTTTTGAAGGGCACCAAGAACTGGTCTGTGATACTGCACCTGGCGTTTCAGAGCATTGGAATAGTGTATGGGGACATTGGAACTTCGCCTTTGTACGTGTATGCAAGCACTTTCACTGATGGTGTCCAACATAATGATGATATTCTGGGGGTTCTTTCTCTCATCTTCTACACCCTCACCCTCATCCCTCTCTTCAAGTACGTCTTGATTGTTTTGAAGGCCAACGATAATGGCGATGGTGAGAGCTCATCATCATTAATGACCTTTGATTTTAATTCAAATGAATCCTACTTTGATCTTCTTTTTCTATCTTTCCTTTTTCTTTTTTGTTTTCTTTTATGGCTCGAAACCATCATCGTTTCTTATTAGAAAGATGCCACTTTGATCTTAAAACTTTTCCAAACCAACAAGGTAAAATGGTTTATTAATTTCTTGATTTTTTTTTTTTTTTTTGCCATTTTTTCTAGTGTTGATCATTGATGAGATGAGTGGAAAACACCTTTGAAAGCCAACTGTGAAGCATCAAATTGTGTGACTTACCCATTAAAATAACCATGCAGGCTCCAACTGGGGAAGGGAAACTTCCTTCGTATGTGCTTAATCAATGATCAACAGTTGTGCACTCAGTCCAATGAATCTTTCTTTTTTTTTAAAAAAAAAAGAAGATATTTTCTGCCCTTTCAACCCTAAATATATGGTCACATTATATAACTCAAAAAAAAAAAAAAAAAAAAAAAAAAAAAAAAAGAGAAAGGAAAATAGCCCATTAAGCTTAGAATTTATACACTTCTTTTAAACACTGATGAATATCACAGGAGGGACATTTGCTTTGTATTCTCTTATATGCCGATATGCCAAGGTGGGGTTGATCCCTAGTCAACAGGCTGAGGACAGAGAAGTCTCCAATTTCCGGTTGGAGCTGCCTAGTAAAAGCCTGCAGAGGGCATCAAAGCTCAAGTCTAAGCTAGAGAAGAGCAACTTTGCTAAGTTCTTTCTGTTGTTTGCTACAATGCTTGGCACTTCCATGGTGATTGGTGATGGTGTCCTCACTCCTTGCATCTCAGGTTAGTTTAATTTCCTACTTTATTTTCTTTATCCTATTTCTTTTTTTTCATCCTTTTTAATTTCGAAATACTTTTCTTACTTTGGAATGTCAAAAACCAGCATAATTTACATCATCTTTTTTTAGTTAGTTTGAGATTAGAAGGTTTCTTTCTTTCATAATAAATGGCTTTTCCTTTTACAAATTTTTGTTACCAAAATTAATTTAGTTGGATTTTAGTTTACAAAAAAAATGGGTTTCGTCTTTCACTCTCTTAATTGTGTTTGGCTCCCGGAAAATACTAAGAAAGAAAAAACAATATAAAGGAAAATGATTTTTTTTCATGTTTGGTTGTCTTATGAAAAATATAAAAGAAAATAAAATATAATTAAAACTAATTAAAATTTTTATATATTTTTAAATTATTTAATCTTTATATTAATGAGTTAAAATAAATAAAATGAGTTTGAAGTAACAAAAAAAAATAATTTATCAACTTTTAATCTATTTTTTATTTTTCTTCATTTTTTTTTCTTCTACTTTTCTTTTGTATTTTCTTTCAAATTTGTTCAACCAAACATAGTCTTATTGTATATTTGACATTTGACTTTGCATATCACAGTTTTATCTGCTGTGGATGGCATCAAGGCAGCCACAGATTCAATGACGGAAGGTAATCTTTCTGAACTTTTAAAATCAACTACTAAAATAATTATTTATTTAATATTTGGATAATTTTTTTATTGTACATATATATATATATATATATATATATATATTTATTTATTTTTTTATTTTTTTTTACAAGATTTGTAAATAAATTAATTAATAAATGAGATTTGTCCAAATTTGAATAGTAAAGTGTAGACAAAAGCGTTGAATCCAAGGCTTATATTAAATTATTAATAGCTTTTGGACATCTCAACAGCCCACGTTAACTTGGAATCTTTTCCTTTTTAAGGAAAAAACAAAAAAACCAATGGATTTACACTGTTGACAAATTAAAAATAATCCTTTCAAATTACAATAACATCCTCATATAATTATTTTTAATAATATTTTGACGTGTCCACTTCCTTAGTCATGGGAGACACAGATTAAATACAATAAAAATTTCTTACTAGAAAATAATTTTTAAAAAATGGTTATATAAGCATGCTATTGATCATTTTTTTTTTCCTCAGTTTGAAAAAGTAAATTAATTTATTTATGATAGTTTTATTTAAATAATAATTCTAACTTAAATACCATTTTCCTTTGTGCAAACAGATAGGATTGTTTGGATATCGGTAGCCATCTTGGTATGCCTCTTCATGGTACAAAGATTTGGAACTGACAAAGTTGGCTACAGTTTTGCTCCAATAATCTGTGTTTGGTTCGCATTAATTGGTGGCATTGGGGTCTACAACTTCATCAAGTTTGATCCAACAGTCGTTAAAGCCATTAATCCCAAGTACATCATCGATTACTTCACAAGGAACAAGAAACAAGCCTGGATTTCCCTTGGTGGGATCGTTCTCGCCATTACAGGTTTGGATATATATGGATCATTAATCAATTCTCCTCCATTAATAACTCGGAAAATTCTCAATGGTTTCTGGGAAAATGTAGGGACGGAGGCGCTGTTTGCTGATGTTGGCCACTTCACAGTTCAATCGATACAGATAAGTATGTGCACTGTCACATACCCGGCTCTTGTATTGGCATACACTGGACAAGCCTCCTTTCTCCGGAAACACCATGAGGATGTTGGTGACCTTTTCTTCAAGTCCATACCACGTGAGCATTCTGGATTTGGAGTCTGTTTTCTGTCTTCTTGTTGTTCTTTTATTGGTTCATTGAGGTGAGGTTTCTCTGTTGCAGATGGTCTGTACTGGCCGATGTTTGTTGTGGCTGTGTCCGCGTCGATCATTGCTAGTCAAGCAATGATTTCTGGGACTTTCTCCATAATTCAGCAGTCACTCTCATTGGGGTGTTTTCCTCGAGTAAAGATTGTGCATACATCAACTAAGTATGAAGGGCAAGTGTACATTCCTGAGGTCAATTACCTTCTCATGCTGGCTTGTGTAGGGGTCACTCTTGGGTTCAAGACTACTACAAAGATTGGAAATGCATATGGTAGTCCACACAGTTCACCCTTGTTTCATATCTTCATTTCTTGGCCTTTTTTGAACTTTTCAAGCTTAATGTTGTTTTGAAATGATCATAATTATGACTCTTTGTTGGTATAGGGATTGCGGTGGTGTTCGTGATGACCCTCACCTCATCATTTCTGGTTCTTGTGATGATCATGATATGGAAAACCCATATCCTTCTTGTGATCTCATATGTTGTGGTCATTGGTAGCATTGAGCTTCTGTATCTAAGTTCAGTCCTTTACAAGTTTGATCAAGGCGGGTATCTACCCTTGGCCTTTGCCTTTGTTCTGATGACCATAATGTACATTTGGAATGATGTGTACCGGAGGAAATACTATTATGATCTGGATCACAAGATTTCTCCTGAGATGGTGAAGGAATTAGTAGCGAGCACACACTTTAGTAGAATACCAGGACTGGCCATCTTCTACTCTGAGCTTGTTCATGGCATCCCGCCCATCTTCAAGCATTACATGGAAAATGTGCCTGCCTTGCATTCAGTTCTTGTTTTCGTCTCAATCAAGTCTCTCCCCATAAGCAAGGTTCCAATGGAGGAACGATTCCTCTTCCGCAGGGTAAACCCAGACGATCTTTATGTGTTCCGGTGTGTGGTGAGGTATGGGTACACTGATGTGCGATCCGAGGAAGAGCCTTTTGAGAGATTGCTGGTTGAAAGATTGAAGGAGTTCATAAGAGAAGAGATGATGATGACCCCGACATTAACGCACAGTAATGAAGACATGGTTTCTGGAGAGCTGCAAGATGGGTTGATTAATGGTGAGAAGGAGAGCGAAGAATCAAAGCAAATTGATGAAGAAAGGCGCCAAGAGGATGTTGACAAAGATATTGAAGCAATTGATAGAGCGGCACGAGCTGGTGTGGTGCACTTGATCGGTGAGACTGAGGTGATGGCAGAGAAAGGCTCCAAATTAGGGAAAAAAGTTTTGATAAATGTTGGCTATAATATCTTGAAGAAGAATTTGAGACAGACAGAAAAGGTATTTGACATTCCACACAAACGTATGTTGAAAGTGGGAATGATATATGAGCTTTGAAACATGGGAAGACGATGATCAACAAAAAGTCTCATTAGTATCAAGTGATAAGGCTGCTTGTAGCTAGCTAGAGTAGCTAAAAAAAATTGTAGCAGCAGTACTTCTCTTCTCAAGCATGTATTAGCCAAAATTCAATCCGGAAGGCTTGATAACAAGAAAGAAGTTTGTAGTGAAGGTATAGATATGGAATGAGGATTTAATATATATATATATATATATATATATATATATATATATATATATATATATATATATATATTTTCAAAAAATATTTTTAAATTTGTAAAGGAATATAATTGGAAGTCATCTTTCCAAAAATATCTTTTAATTAATACCATAAAAAATATTATAAATTTAGAAAATTCAAAACTTGAAGAACAAATTATTGGTTTCTGATATCAACCATTCACAAATTTGGAAAATAAATGGGGAAGAAGGACACTCATAATTTCATTTACTAATTCATAAAATCAACCACGCGGTTGTCAACCAAAAGTCAGGGCAGGGCATAGAAGGTAAGAAGCATAAAACCAAGAAGCAAACATTTGGGAGATGTCCATCGACATCTCCCACCCTGAACTTCACGTTTCTTCTTCACTTCTTTCAGACCTTTCTGTGCCTTTAAATTGACCTCGATCTCCTCCTTCTGCTAACCCTCCAGGCTAATCAAAGCCCTTTTCGGATCATAGAAAATGTCTTCTGAGGTGGTAAACAGCCCTGACGAGACCCATGATCAAGGCCTCAAATCAAAGAAACTCTCATGGGGAGAACTACGTCTTATGGACTCCTTAGACATGGTGTAACATATGGTACATGTAGAGAACAGATTATAAGAATGACCCATAGAAGAGAGTATGCCAAGAGTCAAGAGGATGATTTTGGACAACCACCGCCTAAAGTAGGAAAACAAAGACAAAAGCCTAAAACCAACCGACTAAGCTAATTTTGTTTTGTGACAAAGACCTAATGTATACTGGAGCGACCCATAGAAGAGAGTATGCTGAGGGTCGAAGTAAGACAATCATTTTGGACAACCGCTACCTAAAGTAGCAGAACAAAACCAAAGGCCCAAAATCAATTGTCTGTTCTAATTTCTTTTATGGCAAAGACCTAATGTGCCAGATAAATACTCATTTCATATGTAGAGCACCTATATAATCCTACCAGGCAATGCTGGATCCAGATCCAGTTTGGCAGCCTTCAGCTAAAGAACTAGTAGAAAATCCAATTTTTGACAGGCTCCAAAGAAATGCCAAAACAAAGTAAGGTCATTTTGCAACAATAGAACTTTGACTGGAACTGGAAGCTATGATTAAGAGATCGTATGTGCAACCACTTATATTTTGCTGGTCCAGCAAACAAGGGATGGAAAAGATTATGAAGTCACAAAAATTTTGGCAATAGGTTTTTGTCCACTGTATGCACCATTCTTCCCCTCAGCATGGTGCAGATTGTGTAAATTGTCAAAGAAAATCTTGAGGACGCTGTAATTTTTATTGTGATGGAATGCAGTGCTAATGAAGAAGTCACTTTGATTTTGGTGTAGCTGGTTGTGACATGAAACAGATATCAGCGATAAAGTTTGGTGACAGTGAGGATAGCATTCAAGAAGTCCCTTCAATACAGGTTCGCCAGTAATTTATTTCCCTAATAATCTGGAAAGTTCTGAATTTCAAGGTTTGTACGTTTACAATTTCCAGGTTTCTAGGTTTGGCACGTAGATTGCATTAGGTTGTGACCATTTCTTCTATGTATTAGATGACTAATAAGTTTCTGACATCAAACAAAAACACATAAACGTGCACATGTATCATTCGTCCCTGATATTCCCCTGTTGACATGTATTACGGAAAGGAATTAGACATTATGTTAGTTCATGAATCCGACACGAATTCTATCTCTATAATGTAAAAGAGCAATAACCAATTTCCTCTTCTAGCAAGGGGATGAGAAAGAGAGAAAAAGAGGCATATTTTATTTGATAGTTTTGGCATTGGCAGGGTCAATCCACCATTTCCATTTTGGAAAAAATTAGACATTATATTAGTTACTGAATTCTGAAGAATTCTATCTCTATAAATGTAAAGGAGTAATAACCAATGTTCTCTTCTTTGGATGAGACAAAGAGAGCGCCTTTTCCATTATGAAAAGGAATTAGATATTATGTTTGTTCATAAATCTAACAAGAATTCTATCTCTATAATGTAAAAAGGCAATAACCAATTTCTTCTTCTAGCAAGGGGAGGAGAGAGATCAATAATTTTATCTTTTTAATTATTATTTTTTATGCATCTTCTTAGATGGAGAAGTTTTATTTCATGGTCCCATTTTTTTTTTTTATCACTTTATCTATTATGTTCATTTAACTTTTTTTTAATCATAAAATAGATGGTACTTAAAATTATCATAGATAGAACTTATCTCGTTAAAAAATAGTATCTAAATAATTAAAGTTAAAGATTGTACTTAAATGGTCAAAGATAGTATCTTTGACCAA
Source organism: Vitis riparia (assembly GCF_004353265.1). Classification (NCBI taxonomy): domain Eukaryota; kingdom Viridiplantae; phylum Streptophyta; class Magnoliopsida; order Vitales; family Vitaceae; genus Vitis; species Vitis riparia. Next base: position 27,662,809 of record NC_048437.1, read on the forward strand.
AGTGTATAAAATGTTACGATCCTAATTATTTTTGAAAAGCTACTTAAATTTATATTTTTTAAACTCAGATTGCTGTGATTTTTTTGATATTATATTTTCCAAACAAGGCCCATGAATTTGCCCAATCTATCTTGGGGTCAACCTGTGATAGGCTTCCTGTGATATGTGATGATGCAGAAAGAATGCGTGTAACACGTGGCTATGACCGATCTGAACGTGATGCTTTAGAATTTTCACCCCATTGGAAAGTTCTACTCGCCCCCATGCATGTTACAATTCACTCGCGTCTTTCGTTGGACACCTCTCAATTTTCTATCACGTGGCATAGCGAGAAGGGAATACATGGTCTTTTCCACAGCCGAGAGTAGGGTTGCGCTGTCGTTGTCTCAAATTTATTACTTATTTTTAAATAATAAATTTTGGGTATCCATTATTGTGCAGTCAAATATAGCCAAATACAAAAGATTAAAAATATTTTTTTAAATTATTATCAATTTTTAGTTTAATTAAATCTAATTTTATTAATTAAATGTATGTGATAATAGAAAAAAAATAATGATGAAAGAAATTATAAATGTAATATTTTTCTCATAAATAGCTTAATCATTAAAAAAAGAATTATTGTAATGTTTATTTTTATTTTTCAAATGGAAAATAAAGTAAAAAAAAAAATAGATTCGTAGTAATTTTAGAAAACGTTTTTTTTTATCTTTCTAACATTTGAATTTTTTTATATTTAAATATTAAAAATATTAGAATTGTTTTTGCACTTAAAACGTAAGAATAGAAAAAGGTTTTTAGACATGAAGATATATCATGCTTATCGTAGGCATGAGGATTTAAAATATATATATATATATAAGTATATATATTAATTAAAAAATATTTTTAGTAATATATTAATTCAAAAAATATTTTCAAATTTGTAAAGAAATATAATAAGAAGTCATATCTTCAAAAAGTAAATATTAATTAATATCATAAATTTAGAAAAGGCAAGAAGACGTCTGATATCAACCATTGGACTAATATGGGGGAAGTTTATTTACTGATAACGCGTTTTCCAATAAATCTGAAAAATAAATGATAAAAAAACACTCTCGGAATCTCGTTTACTCATTCATTATTCATAAAATCAAACCACGCGGTTTTCAGACCTTTCTGTGCCTTTAAATTGGCCTGTGCACCTTCTGCAAACGCTCCGGTCTAATCAAAGCCCTTTTCAGATCATAGAAAATGTCTTCTGATGTGGTAAACAGCCCGGACGACACCCATGATCAGGGCCTCAAATCAAAGAAACTCTCATGGGGAAAACTGCGTCGTATGGACTCCCTAGACATGGAGTCCGGGACTGTACATGGCCGCAGCTACCATGGCTCCAAGGTCTGTATCCCCCACCCCTTTCCTGATATCATTTTCTCGTTATTATGCATGGCAACTGGGAGAAAGAAGATTTGATTTTTTTTTTTTTTTTTGAATTTCTGTTTTGAAGGATACGAAGGACTGGTCTGTGATACTGCACCTGGCGTTTCAGAGCCTTGGAATAGTGTATGGGGACATTGGAACTTCGCCGTTGTACGTGTATGCAAGCACTTTCACTGATGGTGTCAAACATAATGATGATATTCTGGGGGTTCTTTCTATCATCTTCTACACCCTCACCCTCATCCCTCTCTTCAAGTACGTCTTGACTGTGTTGAAGGCCACTGATAATGGCGATGGTGAGAGCTCACGATCATTAACGACCTTTGATTTTAATTTAAATGTATCGTACTGTGATCTTCTTTTTCTGTCTTTGCTTTTTCTTTTTTGTTTTCTTTTATGGCATGAACCCATCATCTTTTCTTTTTAGAAATATGCCACATATTAAGACTTGTCCATACCAACAAGGCAAAATGGTTTATTAATTTCTTGATTTTTATTTTTATTTTTGCCATTTTTTTCTAGTCTTGATCATAGATGAGATGAGTGAAAAACACCATTGAAGGCCAACTTTGATGTATCAAACTGTGATACTTGCCCTTGAAAATAACCATGCAGGCTCCAACTGGGGTCCCTCGTATCTGATTAATCAATGATCAACAATTGTGCAATCAATCCAATGAATCTTTTTTTTTTTTTAATCCTTGCCGCCCTTTCAACTCTAAATATGTGGTTCACATTATAACTCAAAAAAGAGGAAAATAGCCCATTAAGCCTAGAATACACTTCTTTTAAACACTCTGGATAATTTTCAGGAGGGACATTTGCTTTGTATTCTCTTATATGCCGATATGCCAAGGTGGGGTTGATCCCTAGTCAACAGGCTGAGGACAGAGAAGTCTCCAATTTCCGGTTGGAGCTGCCTAGTAAAAGACTGCAGATGGCATCAAAGCTCAAGTCTAAGCTAGAGAAGAGCAACTTTGCTAAGTTGTTTCTGTTGTTTGCCACAATGCTTGGCACTTCCATGGTGATTGGTGATGGTGTCCTCACTCCTTGCATCTCAGGTTAGCTTAGTTTTTATCCTTCTTCTTTACATTTACATACAAATTTAATGACATGCTGTCATACACCTTTATTTTTCCTTATGCATTTATTAAAAGATTTTTTTTTTGGGAGAATTATCTTTTGGGGGGTAGATGAGCCCCCAAATTAACAAAAGGTCCATATAACTCTTCAAATTGAGTTGAAGGATATGAAATAGTAACGAACAAATATATCCTTTAAGAACACATATAAAATATTTTATAAAATTAAGTTAAATATTTTTTTTTCAATAATTTTTTTTTCAAAAATACTAAATTAAATAAAAGTAGTTTTCAAAAATATTAAATTAAATAATTTTTTTCAAAAATATTAAATTAAATTTTTTTCAAAAATATTAAATTAAATTAAAGTATTTTAAAAAATATTAAATTAAATATTTTTTTAAATATTAAATTAAATAAAATTATTTTAAAAAAATATTAAATTAAATAAAAGTATTTTAAAAAATATTAAATTACATAAAAGTATTTTTTAAAAATATTAAATTAAATAAAAATATTAAATTAAATAAAAGTATTTTTCAAAAATATTAATTTTTTTTTCTCAAAATCAACAAAGGGCATTTTTTAAAATATTGAAGGATGATATCCTTCAACTCAATTTCCATACTTTCATTGAGTCTTGGGCTCAATTTGAAGAGTTACATGAACCTTTTGTTAATTTGGAGGCCCATCTACCCCCAAAACATAATTCTCCCTTTTTTTTTTCCTTTCATCTTTGTTTTCACATGGTATTTTTTGGAAATACTTTTAGAAAGTAAAAACCATATCACACTACCATTTTTGGAAATACTTTTCTTACTTTGGAAAGTAAAACCATGTCACACTACCTTTTTTGGAAATGCTTTTTCTTACTTTGGAAAGTAAAAACCATGTCACAGTATCATTTTTTTGGAAATACTTTCTTACTATGGAAAATAAAAAAACAAACATAATTTACATCATCCTTTTTTAGTTAATTTGAGATTAAAAGGTTTCTTTCTTCCATAATAAATGACTTTTCCTTTTACAAATTTTTGTTGCCAAGTGATTAGCTTTTTTTAAAGTTATCTTTCATTATCATTGAAAATTACTTATGACTAATTTAAGTAGATATATGTATATGGCGGAATATGCCTTCAACTTTCTTCTTTATTATTAATTTTTGTTGACAAAGAAAATGAGTTTCATCCTTTAGTCTTTTATTGTATATTTGACATTTGACTTTGCATGTCATAGTTTTATCTGCTGTGGGTGGCATCAAGGAAGTCACGGATTCAATGACACAAGGTAATCTTTCTCAACTTTTAAAATCAACTACTAAAATAATTTTTTTATTTAACATTTGGATAATTTTTATATAAATTTTTTTTTTAAAAAAATAGAATGGTATTTTTGTAGGTCAATTTTTTTTTTAAAGATTTGTAAATCTATAATTATTTTATTCCTTTTAATTACAAAAAAATTGAATTGAACCAAATTAATTGATAAAAAATCAGATTGTCCAATTTTGACTAGTAAAGTGTAGACAAAAGTGTTGAATCCAATGGCTTATTAACTTGGAATCTTTACCCTCTTTAAGGAAAAAGAAAATAAATAAAATAATGGGTTTGCACTGTTGACAAATTTAAAATAATCCTTTCAACTTACAATAATATCCTCGTATAATTATTCTTAATAATATTTTGACTTGTCCTCTTAAGTCTTAATCACGACTGGTGAAAAGGTAAAAGTTTAAATTATTAAATACAATAATATCCTCGTATAATTATTCTTAATAAATTTTTTCTTGGACACAGATAGGATTGTTTGGATATCAGTAGGCATCTTGGTATGCCTTTTCATGGTTCAAAGATTTGGAACTGACAAAGTTGGATACAGTTTTGCTCCAATAATCTGTGTTTGGTTCGCGTTAATTAGCGGCATTGGGGTCTACAACTTCATCAAGTTTGATCCAACAGTTGTTAAAGCCATTAATCCCAAGTACATCATCGATTACTTTAGAAGGAACAAGAAAGAAGCCTGGATTTCCCTTGGTGGGGCCGTCCTCTCCGTAACAGGTTTGGATGTGGATCATTAATCAATTCTCCTCCATCATTAACTAGAGAAATTTCTCAGATTGTTTTCGGGAAAATACAGGGACGGAGGCGCTGTTTGCTGATGTTGGCCACTTCACAGTTCGATCAATTCAAATAAGTATGTGCGCTGTCACATACCCAGCTCTTGTATTGGCATATACTGGACAAGCCTCTTTTCTCCGGAAACACCATCAGGATGTTGGTGACCTTTTCTTCAAGTCCATACCACGTGAGCATTCTGGCTTTAGAGTTTGTTTTCTGTCTTCTTGTTAGTTTTTTTTATTGGTTAAGGTGGGGTTTCTCTGGTGCAGATGGTCTGTACTGGCCGATGTTTGTTGTGGCTGTGTCAGCGGCGATCATTGCCAGTCAAGCTATGATATCTGGGACTTTCTCCATTATCCAGCAGTCTCTCTCACTAGGGTGCTTTCCTCGAGTGAAGATTATGCATACATCGACTAAGTATGAAGGGCAAGTGTACATTCCTGAGGTCAATTACCTTCTCATGCTGGCTTGTGTAGGGGTCACTGCAGGGTTTAAGACTACCACAAAGATTGGAAATGCATATGGTAATCTACCCACATCTTCTTTCATATTTTCATTTTTCAGCTTTTCTCGAGCTTAGTGATGTTTCAAAATGATCATGATTGCAAGTCTTTGTTGGTGTAGGGATTGCAGTGGTGTTCGTGATGACCCTCACCTCATTATTTCTGGTTCTTGTGATGATCATGATATGGAAAACCCATATACTGCTAGTGATCTCATATGTTGTGGTCATTGGTAGCATTGAGCTTCTGTATCTAAGTTCAGTCCTCTACAAGTTTGATCAAGGAGGGTATCTACCCTTGGCCTTTGCCTTAGTTCTGATGACCATAATGTACGTTTGGAATGATGTGTACCGGAGGAAATACTATTATGATCTGGATCACAAGATTTCTCCTGAGGTGGTGAAGGAATTAGTAGTGAGCACAAACTTTAGTAGAATACCAGGATTGGCCATCTTCTACTCTGAGCTTGTTCATGGCATCCCGCCCATCTTCAAGCATTACATGGAAAATGTGCCTGCATTGCATTCAGTTCTTGTTTTCGTCTCAATCAAGTCTCTCCCCATAAGCAAGGTTCCAGTGGAGGAACGATTCCTCTTCCGCAGGGTAGATCCAAATGATATTTATGTGTTCCGATGTGTGGTGAGGTATGGGTACACCGATGTGCGTTTTGAGGAAGAGCCTTTTGAGAGATTGTTAGTTGAAAGATTGAAGGAGTTCATAAGAGGAGAGATAATGATGACCGTGACATTAACACACAATAGTGGAGACATAGTTTCTGGAGAGCTGCAAGATGGGTTGATTAATGGTGAGAATGAGAGCAAAGAATCAAAGCAAATTGATGAAAAAAGATGCCAACAGGATGTTAAGAAAGATATTGAAGTAATTGATAGAGCGGCACAAGTGGGTGTAGTGCACTTGATCGGTGAGACTGAGGTGATGGCAGATAAGGGCTCCAAATTTGGAAAGAGGGTTTTGATAAATGTTGGCTACAATATCTTGAAGAAAAATTTGAGACAGGCGGAGAAGGTGTTTGACATTCCACACAAACGCATACTGAAAGTGGGAATGATTTATGAGCTTTGAAAGATGGGGAATGCATCAAAAGATTGTCCCATTAGTATCAATTGTAGCTAGATAGAATAGCCAAAAAATTGTAGCAACAGGGCTTCTCTGATGGGAATTTAATAAATATAGTAATATATTAATTCAAAAAATATTTTCAAATTTGTAAAGGAATATAATTGGAAGTCATCTTTCCAAAAATATCTTTTAATTATCACCATGAAAAAGATCTTTTAATTAATACCATAAAAAATATCATAAATTTAGAAAATGCCAAACTTGAAGAACAAATTATTGGTTTCTGATATCAACCATTCAACCATTCACTGATGACGCGTTTTCTACTAAATTTGGAAGATAAATGGGGAAGAAGGACACTCATAATTTCATTTACTAATTCATAAAATCAACCATGCGGTTGTCAACCAAAAGTCAGGCAGGGCAAGGAAGGTAAGAAGCGTAAAACCAAGAAGCAAACATTTGGGAGATGTCCATCGACATCTCCCACCTTGAACTTCACGTTTCTTCTTCACTTCTTTCAGACCTTTCTGTGCCTTTAAATTTGCCTCTCCTCCTTCTGCTAACCCTCCAGGCTAATCAAAGCCCTTTTCGGATCATAGAAAATGTCTTCTGATGTGGTAAACAGCCCTGACGAGACCCATGATCAAGGCCTCAAATCAAAGAAACTCTCATGCGGAGAACTACGTCGTATGGACTCCTTAGACATGGAGACCGGGACTGTCCATGGCCAAAGCCACCATAGCTCCAGGGTCTGCACCCCCACTTCCTGATATCATTTTCTTGTTATTATGTATCTGCATGCATGGCAACTGGGAAAAAGAAGATTTGATTTTTTATTTTATTTATTTTTATCCTTTTATTTTCTGTTTTGAAGGGCACCAAGAACTGGTCTGTGATACTGCACCTGGCGTTTCAGAGCATTGGAATAGTGTATGGGGACATTGGAACTTCGCCTTTGTACGTGTATGCAAGCACTTTCACTGATGGTGTCAAACATAATGATGATATTCTGGGGGTTCTTTCTCTGATCTTCTACACCCTCACCCTCATCCCTCTCTTCAAGTATGTCTTGATTGTTTTGAAGGCCAACGATAATGGCGGTGGTGAGAGCTCATCATCATGAATGACCTTTGATTTTAATTCAAATGAATCCTACTTTGATCTTCTTTTTCTATCTTTCCTTTTCCTTTTTTTGTTTTCTTTTATGGCTTGAACCCATCATCTTTTCTTATTAGAAAGAGGCTACTTTGATCTTAAAACTTTTCCAAACCAACTGTGATTCTTTTTTCCCTTTTCTTTTCTTGCCATTTTTGCTAGTCTTGATCATTGATGGGATGAGTGGAAAACACCTTTGAAGGCCAACTGTGATGGAACAAATTGTGTGACTTAGCCATTAAAATAACCTTGCAGGCTCCAAATGGGGAAGGGAAACTTCCCTCTTTTGTGCTTAATCAATGATCAACAGTTGTGCTCTCAATCCAATGAATCTTTTTTATAATCTTTTCTTCCCTTTCAACTCTAAATATATGGTCACATTATAACTCCGAAAAAGGAAAATAACCCATTAAGCTTAGGTGATGAATATCACATTTGTGCTATTATTATTTTCAGGAGGGACATTTGCTTTGTATTCTCTTATATGCCGATATGCCAAGGTGGGGCTGATCCCTAGTCAACAGGCTGAGGACAGAGAAGTCTCCAATTTCCGGTTGGAGCTGCCTAGTAAAAGACTGCAGATGGCATCAAAGCTCAAGTCCAAGCTAGAGAAGAGCAACTTTGCTAAGCTCTTTCTGTTGTTTGCCACAATGCTTGGCACTTCCATGGTGATTGGTGATGGTGTCCTCACTCCTTGCATCTCAGGTTAGCTTAGTTTTTATCCTTCTTCTTTACATTTACATACAAATTTAATGAAATACTTCTGCTTTATTCCCCCTTATTAACGTATTTTTTAAAAGAGCCTTTTTTTCATCTTTGTTTTCACATCACAATTTTTAATTTGAAAATACTTTTCTTACTTTTGGAAAGTAAAAAGCCACCATAATTTACATCATCCTTTTTAGTTTGAGATTAAAAGGTTTCCTTCTTTCATAATAAATGGCTTTTCCTTTCACAAATTTTTGTTACCAAAAAACATATATATGGGGGAATATGCATTCAACTTTTTCTTTATTATTAATTTTTCTTATTGGGTAGGAATATTTAGGATAGGCGTCTTCCACAAAAACCACAATTTGTGTGTACTATTGTTGTAATGCAAATTAATTTAGTTGGATGTTAGCTGACAAGGAAAATGGGTTTCCTCCTTTACTTTCATGTTGTATATTTGACATTTGACTTTGTATGTCACAGTTTTATCTGCCGTGGGTGGCATCAAGATAGCATTGGATTCAATGACACAAGGTAATCTTTCTCAACTTTTAAAATCAACTACTAAAATAAATTTTTATTTAATATTTGGATAATTTTTTATAAATTTAAAAAAAATTATTTTTACAAAAAATAAAATAAAAATGAATGGTATTTTTGTAATTATTTTATTTCTTTTAATTAAATAACCCTAAAAAAAGGAAATTGAATTGGACCAAATTAATTGATAATAAATGAGATTGTACAATTTTGACTACTAAAGTGTGGACAAAAGTGTTGAATCCAATGGCTTATATAAATAACTTTAGGAAATCTCAACTGCCCACATTAACTTGGAATCTTTCCCCTTTTTTTAAGTAAACAAAAAGGAAAAAAAAAAAAAACCCAATGGGTTTGCATTGTTGACAAATTTAAAATAATCCTTTCAAATTACAATAACATCCTCATATCAATATTTTTAATAACATTTTGACTTGTCCACTTCCTTAGTCATGGGAGATATACAAAGGTAATAGTCTAACTTATTAAATACAATAAAAGTGTCTTATCATCTTAAAATAATTTTTAAAAAATGGTTACATAAGCATGTTATTGATCATTTTTGTTCCTCAATTTGAAAAAAAAAATAAATTTTATTTTAACTTCAATACCATTTTCCTTTGTGCAAACAGATATGATTGTTTGGATATCAGTAGCCATTTTGGTATGCCTCTTCATGGTTCAAAGATTTGGAACTGACAAAGTTGGATACAGTTTTGCTCCAATAATCTGTGTTTGGTTCGCGTTAATTAGCGGCATTGGGGTCTACAACTTCATCAAGTTTGATCCAACAGTTGTTAAAGCCATTAATCCCAAGTACATCATCGATTACTTTAGAAGGAACAAGAAACAAGCCTGGATTTCCCTTGGTGGGGTCGTCCTCTCCATAACAGGTTTGGATGTGGATCATTAATCAATTCTCCTCCATCATTAACTTGAGAAATTTCTCAGATTGTTTTCGGGAAAATGCAGGGACGGAGGCGCTGTTTGCTGATGTTGGCCACTTCACAGTTCAATCGATACAGATAAGTATGTGCACTATCACATACCCTGCTCTTGTATTGGCATATACTGGTCAAGCCTCTTTTCTTCGGAAACACCATGAGGATGTTGGTGACATTTTCTTTAAGTCCATACCACGTAAGCATTCTTGCTTTAGAGTATGTTTTCTGTCTTCTTGTTGGTTCTTTTATTGGTTTATTTAGGTGGGTTAATTTCTTCGGTGTAGATGGTCTGTACTGGCCGATGTTTGTTGTGGCTGTGTCCGCATCAATCATTGCCAGTCAAGCAATGATTTCCGGGACTTTCTCCATTATCCAGCAGTCGCTCTCGCTGGGGTGCTTTCCTCGGGTGAAGATTGTGCATACATCGACTAAGTATGAAGGGCAAGTATACATTCCTGAGGTCAATTACCTTCTCATGCTGGCTTGTGTAGGGGTCACTCTTGGGTTCAAGACTACCACGAAGATTGGAAATGCATATGGTAATCCACCCATCCTTCTTTCAGATCTTCATTTTTCAACTTTTTTCGAGCTCGGTGCATGATATTTCGAAATGATCATGATTATGAGTCTTTGTTGGTGTAGGGATTGCGGTGGTGTTCGTGATGACCCTCACCTCATCATTTCTGGTTCTTGTGATGATCATGATCTGGAAAACCCATATCCTACTTGTGATCTCATATGTTGTGGTCATTGGTAGCATTGAGCTTCTGTATCTAAGTTCAGTCCTTTACAAGTTTGATCAAGGCGGGTATCTACCCTTGGCCTTTGCCTTAGTTCTGATGACCATAATGTACATTTGGAATGATGTGTACCGGAGGAAATACTATTATGATCTGGATCACAGGATTTCTCCTGAGATGGTGAAGGAATTAGTAGCGAGCACAAACTTTAGTAGAATACCAGGACTAGCCATCTTCTACTCTGAGCTTGTTCATGGCATCCCGCCCATCTTCAAGCATTACATGGAAAATGTGCCTGCATTGCATTCAGTTCTTGTTTTTGTCTCAATCAAGTCTCTCCCCATAAGCAAGGTTCCAATGGAGGAACGATTCCTCTTCCGCAGGGTAAACCCAAACAATCTTTATGTGTTCCGGTGTGTGGTGCGGTATGGGTACACTGATGTGCGATCCGAGGAAGAGCCTTTTGAGAGATTGCTAGTTGAAAGATTGAAGGAGTTCATAAGAGAAGAGATGATGATGACCCCGACATTAACACACAGTAATGAAGACATGGTTTTTGGAGAGTTGCAAAATGAGTTGATTAATGGCGAGAATGAGAATGAAGAATCAAAGCGAATTGATGAAGAAAGACGCCAAGAGGATGTTGATAAAGATATTGAAGCAATTGATAGAGCGATGCAAGCAGGAGTGGTACACTTGATCGGTGAGATTGAGGTGATGGCGAAGAAAGGCTCCAAATTAGGAAAGAAGGTTTTGATAAATGTTGGCTATAATATCTTGAAGAAGAATTTGAGACAGAAGGAGAAGACGTTCGACATTCCACACAAACGTATGCTGAAAGTGGGAATGATTTATGAGCTTTGAATCATGAGGAATGAGATGATCACAAAATGTCTCATCAGCATCAAGCGAAACAAAAAAAAAACAGTTGTGCCTAGCGAGAATAGCTAAATAATTGTAGCAACAATACTTCTCTTCTCAAGCATGTATAGCCAAAATTCAACACATAAATTATTATTGAAAACAAAATTTCAGGGAGGCTTAGTTAAAATGCAACTACAGAAAGAGGTCTTTAGTGAAAGACTAGATGTGGAATATATATATATATATATTCATAAAAACAATTATCAAGTTGAAAATAAATCAATAATAAGGATAAGACCTTAAAAATGGTATTTAAACTTAATTTTTATAGGATCTGTTTGTAAAGTTATTAGTTTATTAATTCATATTACATTTCATTTTTACTTAAGCACCTAAAGTCATTAAAGTGCTAAATTGTTTTGCATTCTTTTATAAATTAGATGAAAACAATTGATGTAAGGAAAAAAATCTAAGTTTTAATGTGAGTAAAATATTTTGAAAGGTTTTTGAAAGATTGAGGAGCTATTAATCAAGGTTTACCAACCTTAATTCGATCTTAAAAATGTGCAATCCATTAAGGTACAAGAGAACTAGTTAATTTGGTTAGACTCAACTAATTAAGGAGATAAAAAATGCTCAATTTTATTGTAAGATAACTCTATCTAAGAAAAAACAGAGATAGAACTACCATGACTTAGTAATATTTTGGGGTGTGGCCCTTTGGAATTAGCTCTAATGTGTTTATTTGTTTTTAGATTAAAAAGATTAATTATTTGTTTAAGATAATAAAATCCTAATTTAAATAAATAAGAATAAAATATGAATAAAGATTTCCTGAATATTAAATGAAATAAATCAAATTAAAAAAAGAATGTTCTAGAGAGTTTCATAATCTAGTGTCAAATTCTTAGAAGGATAGCATTATAAAATTTAGGGTTTAGGATGAAAGTCAATCCACAACCAAATTGAATCCTAAGATTAATGTTACATCCAAAACTTTTTTTTTCTTTTTAAAACATATTTCTAAAACCATCAAGTGAATGAGATTAAAAATTAATTATTGGTTCAAAGTTTGATTTTTTAACCTTTCCTACTCCTTGTAGCTTTATTTTAGGAAAAAAATAACGATAAAAAATATCAGGATAACTAATGATCAAAAGTTACCAAGAATCACTAGTATTAGGTGATAATCTACTATATCATTCCCCAACACAAACTCACAATGATAGGTGATGGTCAATTTTGATTTTCAATTTTATTCAATCAAAGCCTATATCCATTTTTGTAGATTTGACCCTTAAATTCGTTAATAGTAAGATCAAATTATAGTAATTAGTGATCAATGTCTTCTCAAGAATCACTACTATCTTGATAAGAATCATTTGTAATTTATCTATAGTGATCTCACGTAAAAGATTTATTCTTATCAATTAAATCTTGAAAACATAAAGAAAACCATATTTTGTCATGTTCTTGCTACTTTTCTTTGGATTCTTCACCTTCATCATGTTAGCATCTTTGGATCAATCAAGTTAGCCAAACATGATAGAGGGTTTCTTTTTACAACCCATGTTTGGTTGCCAAGAAAATAAAATAGAAATTGAAAAAGAAAAGAAAACCTAAAACTTTATTAAAGACTTTTAAGAGGAGATTTCACTCCCTACATTCTATCTTCCTCTTTTCCTCCTTCAAAACCTAGAAGTAAAAGAGTTTAATAAATTCAATATCCTAACATGTGATACACTTCCATTGTCCACTTATTATAGAGAAAAATTATAAAAAAAAAAACCTAAAAAAAACTCTAAATATTATGAGTTCCAAATGAGTAAAATGCATTTTGAATTAGATTGAGACATTTGGAACTCATTTTTGGTATGTTTTAGAGCTTAAAACTTGATCACCAATGGTTGAATTTGAAATTGAGGTGAGTTCCAAATTGTTAGAAAAATTAGACAAATCCAACCTATGGTAATCACCCTAGAGGGGGGGTGAATAGGGTAATAGTCTCTTTTTGCAAATTTAAATTATGTGAATGCAAGAGATAATTATATGCAAATATATAATAAAACAATATAAAAATAATTGCATATAAAGTAAGAGAGTAAGGAAAAGAGAATGCAAACATAAGATTTTATAGTGGTTCGGTGCAACCCGACCTACGTCCACTTTCATCTAGCTTCAATCCTAAGCTTGAGGTTCCACTAATTTAAGGCTTCTAAAACAAACTTTCAAGCAATACAATTGGATTATGAGTCCAATCAACCCTCTTGGACTTTTGGCTCTAAGTATCCTTTACACTTCTCAAGAGATACCTCACTCTTGAACAACCCCTCAAGTGATACCCCACACTTGAGAATCCCAAAGTGATACTTTACACTTAGACTTTTCTTCTCATAGATTTACAAATGAGGATAATAAATGATCTCACAAAATCCTAGTACAAAGCTTTAAGGCTCAAATGATACAGAAAAATAGGATTGAATGGTGCATTAATGATATGCAAGTTTTAAAATAATAATGCACTAAAAAACACTCGCCCAAGACTCAAATATATTCAAGAAATGTTTGGGAAGGTTAAACTTATGAAATAATGAAGATTGAAGCCTTTTTATAGAGGAAAACGACCAAACTAGCCATTGGGGGTTCGACTGGTTGAGTTGGGGTCAACCGATTGACTAGCCTTTAACATTTAATACTTGGCAGGTGACTGTTGGACCTTGACCGCCCTTTGACCAAACTTCAACCGGTTGAGGTTCAACCTTAACTGGTTAAACAACCGTGTAGAAGAAAGAGAAAGTTTTTGTATCCTTTGACCAGTTGAGCTAAATAGGTTGACCGATTCCTCATTCGGTTCAACCGATTGAATTGTTTTTGGCTCAACAACTATCATTTTCAACTTAAAACCTTTTAAACAAGTTTGGAAAATATTTAACACAATGTTTTAGTTGAAAACATGAAATCATCTAATTTTAAAGGATTTAAAACAAAATTACTTCTAGATGATTTTGGTGCAAAAATTAATAATGTAATGCATGAAAGACCTAGTGCACCAACAACTTAATAAAGAAATCCTATGAAGCTTAAGTCTTGAAAAACACTTATCTTTGAAGTCTTCTTTTTCTTATTGATTTCTCTTTGACTTGATTTTATTTTTGTGATTGTCACTTTAGAAATCGTCTTGCCTAATCATACTTGAAATATAATCATTAGTTTCAAACCTTGTTTTGTTATCATTAAAATCGAGATTAACCAAACCTTAGTTTAACACAAATCAATTTTGAACTCATAAGTGGAAGAAAAGTGCCAAATTTGAAATCACCATGGTGAGTTCATAATTCATTTTGAATTTTGAACTTACCTACTACTACTTTGCTTCTAACACACATAACTTCCTCATTTCAGCTCTGATTTGCACATAATTTGAAGTGTTGGACTCTTGACTTCCCAAAATTTGAAATGATATATAACATGCTCAAAAATGACTTTGAGAAGTACTCTAAATTTCACCTCAAATTTAGAGTGCTTGTTGTGGCCAATTTTTGAGTTCCAAATTTCCATGTGAATTTGATTGTATTTGCTTCAAACTTCTTTCATTATGATTGCTTGCCTTTTATCTCACTTCATAATATTCGTTGCTAGTATCTCATGCCTATGGTTTTCTCATTATGCTCTTATTTGGACTTTTTATGGTTCAATAGTTCAAAGTCTCTCATTTATGTATATTTAACATTTTCTACTCCCTTGGTTGAGAATGAAATTTGTACTAAGCATTCCTTTTACCCCTTAAATCTAGAATTAGGTTAAAAAATGGAAGTTAGATCCATAGTTAGGATCTTAGCATCAATTTAAGTTAAGTTTGATGATTTGAACTTTTTATAGTGTATAAATTATATTATATTGGAGCACATATTTTGGCTCCAAATACTGGCATAACCTTGGTTCAACTAGGTTAGGCTAAGTCTCAATCGGTTGAGTTAGTTAGGAAATGGTAACCTTGATGATTAGTAGTTGATCAATTGGTTGGTCAATCAAAACTCAAATTATATCTAGTGGCTTTCAACTCTTATATTGAACAAGAAAGAGTTCTGAGAAAATAAAGGATATGCTTAATTAAGAAAAACACTCAAAACGGGAGGGAGAGAGGGAAGGAGGGAGGGGGGGGGGGGGGGGAATTGGGTTTTTTAATATCTTTTCAAACACAACAAGTTCAAGCATAATATAAACAAAAATAAAGAGATAGAGTTAGAGAATTCAAACTCGGGTTTTATAGTGGTTCAGAACTTCTTTACCTATGTCCACTCTCCTCAATCTCCTAACCGAGTAAAGGTTCCACTAACTTGAAGCTTCAACCAAGCTTCCAATCTTCTTACACTTAGATTCCGGCTCCAATGGGCTCTTACATAATCTCTTCAAGATTCAAACCTCTTAAAGGCGTTAACACTCAGTTCTTACAAGAATGAATCCCTCAACCTAGCTTAAAGATAACTCAAACACAAGATAAAGCTAGGATGACACACAAGAGTGCACTAAAAGATATGCAAGTGATGATTTAATGCACTAAGAAAGAAATGAAAGCTTTTTGGTCAAGAACAGGTAGGTAGACAATTGATTGCAAGTGTTCTCTTATGCATAAATGAAGTAGAACTCTTAATTTATAGGTTTCTAAGCTCGGGAGCCAAAAACAACAAAAGGGAGCCTCGACCGGTCGAGCTAGGGGTCAACTGGTTCACTAGCCGTTAGAGCATTTAATGCTTGGCAGATTACCGTTGCCTCAACCGGACCTCAATCGGGAAGGGGTGAACCTCAACTGGAAAGAGGAAGTTATTGGATGAGAGAAAGTGTTTTTGGCACTCCTCGATTGGACCTCGATCGGACAAGGGTAACCTGTCGACCGGTTCACCAACCGGTTGAGCTGGTTGGCCAAAGTCTCGATCGGTTCAGCTTTTTGGCCTTGAAAACCTATCTTTTTCAATTCCTTTCTTTTCTAACACTTGGGCAAGGTCTTTAGGTTAAATAATATGTCGATTTTAAAACTTTTTGCCCAAGATACATTTGTTAAAACTCGGGTTTTAATGAAATCGAAGTTTTAAAGGATAAACTGAGTTTTTTAAGATGCATGAAACTGTATGAAAATCCTAAGTGCACCCATGCATTCATCTTACATTCGTTTCCTATGATCAAAAGTCTTCCCAAAGTCTTGATCTTGTATCCATTTGGTCCTTTGATGAATTTCCGAATTTATACCTCAGATTCTTTACCATTTAAAACAATTAGTCACTTAATCATGATTTGTTATCATCAAAACCCGATTAGGAGAACCCTTGAGCTTACAAGTTCTAAATTATTTTTTAAATATATTTGAAGCATTAAGAGAATGTTTTTAGATCTGCATTTACTTTTAAACTTGCATTTCATTTTAATGTATCATTCAACCCTAATTTCATTGTTTTGAAAACATGATCGGACCGACCGGTTTAACCATTGACTGATGGCCTTTTCGATTTGGTTTGGTGAAATAGACCGTCTAGAGGTTGAACTGTCTCATTTCTCACTTCCTTCCAAGCCCATTTACTATATTCTATGGCAATTAACTTTCTCTTGTGATGTGAAGGTATAAATACTACATAAATGCTTTGTAGGAATTTCAATGTGAGATAGGTTAAGCCTTAGTAATAATAAAATAAGCTTCACATGGAGGGGAATTGAAACCTGGGACATGTAGTTTACATAACGAGTGGTTGACCACCAACTTACACAGCTATTTGGTCAACAACATCGAAAATATGTATATATCTTTAAATTTTTATCATATAGAACATTTAAATAAATATAAATATTTATATCTACCATTATTGGTATAATAATTATTAATTATAAATATAAAAATAATACAAATTAATTAATATAATAGTTTAAAAAATTTTAAATAACAAAAATACATACATATATATATATATATATATATATATATATATATATATATATATATATATATATATTTTCTTATCATTATTTTTAATATTATTAAAATATATATTATATATTTATGACGTCACTGGTTTGATCATAGTTCAATCGCGGTTCAACCATCGGTTCGATCAGTGAATCGTGAATCGATAACTTTTTCGGTTTAATGTCCGGTCTGATTATGAAAACAATGCTTTATATTGAAATTTTTTGTTATAAAGTATATTTAAAACAATAATCCAAAAAGGTATTTGGAGCTGGAAGTCCAAGAAAGTTGATTGGAACTATAGTCCATTGTGAACTTGAAGGTTTGAGTTAGAAGCCTTGTTAAAAAAACTGTCACCCGATTGAAAACTTGAGGAGAGTAAATGTAAGTTGGGTTGTGTCAAATTGTTGTAAAATTTTGAGTTTGTATTTTTTTCCCCCTCTCATTTTCTTTATTTATTTGCAATTTGTTCTTATATTGATTTTTATTATATCATTTTCTATATTGTCACTTACATTATTTAAGTTTCAATTTGCAAAAATGACCATCACCATATTCACCACCTATAAGGTGAAGTAAGACCAAACTCATGTTATTATTATGTTGTACCCTTTTATGTGGTGACATAGAAGCCCAAAAAAGACAAAATAATGATGAAGTTTCTCTTGCTTTTGGTATAGTGGGTCCTTAATGGAAGACTTGTATGATGAACTATTAGCTCGATGGCACAACATGCCCCTTATAATTGTGTTGTGCCAAAGTTGTAAGAACCGGTGTTTTAAAAACCGGCCTGAACCGGCCGGTCCGACCATCGACCTTTCCAGTCTAGTTCCCCCTTTAGGCCGGTTATCAATTGGACCGGTGCTGAACCCTTTGGGCTGACGGTTGAACCATCAAACCGCTTGGGTTGGGCGGTTTTTGGAGAACCGGACGATTCAACACCCCAACTTTTATTTGACTAAGTGGGCCACTTTAGTCCATTCCCTCACGGCCCAACATTGTTGGCCTATTTTTTTTTTTTTTTTTTGGCAAAATGGATTGTATCCTCTTCTCGGCCCAATATTCATTGCCCACACCCATCCTGTAAAATGGACCCTTAATCAAGGGTTAAGCCATAAGGCCCAACAACCACTTGGCTTGATTGTCCAACTTGAGTTACATGGGAAGAGATTTGTAAAACACTTTAATTTTCCACTTACTTTCGATGTGGATAAGGTAAAGGGATTTAAAAGCAAAATCATTTGTGTTAATTTTTAGCAGAAAATAACTACATAGTCTATTTCAAATAATATATATATCACATATGTTTTTTTTTTTTTTTTCATTTTCAATTTGTTTTCATATTTAAATACAACTTTTTTTTTTAGTTACCATTTTGAATATATTGTCATATTTAAATATTGCATATATTTTGTTTAATAAATTTAAACCATTAATACATGTATATAAAAATGAATAAATAATATTATAAATATTATTTAATTTTTAATTATATATTTTAAATATTTTATAATTATTTTTAATTTTAATAAATATATAAAATATATATTTATGACGTTACCAGTTTGACCACCGGTCCGATCAGTAAATTGTAAACCAATAATTTTTTTAGTTCAATATTCGATCAGATTCTAAAAACATTGATAAGAACTCTCAACCATGTGGATAGTTCAATGACTCATTAATATCTCTACTTTTGTACAAAAGTTTCTTATTTTAAAAATAAAAAACTAGGACATACTTAAATTTTATACATTTGACTCAAAAATAAATTTGTTGTAAATTAATAAAGTTATCCTAAGAAATAAAAGACTATAATTAATATAAATTAATTTTTTTTTGTCATTTTCTTTATTTTCCAAAAAATTATTACTAAAAACATAAATTTAATAAAATAAAAATTAGTTAATTTGGATAAAATGTCAATCTAAAAAAATTCACAATTTTCTAAATTTGATATATATATATATACACAACATGGAGTAATTACTAATAAATAGAATTTAACATAAAAAAAAACTTTGTGTATTTTACTTAACCGAACATAATTAGAAATCCTAATTACCATCTTATTACCAAAATTTTAAGTTATCATATCATTCATCATTATAAACTTTTGTATTACAATCCAATTTTGATATTTTAGGATATTTAGAAATATATTAAATTACTAATTTTCAAATATTTTTCTTTGTTATATGAAACAACAACGGAGTAAATTTTGGTATTTTAGGATGTTCTACAATTTATTAAATTAATTTTATTTTAATTATTGTTTTATAAATATCTTTATTCTAAAATACAAATAAACAAAATACTTTTTTTTTTTTTTTAAGGATAAAGACTACTTATTTACATACAGTATACAACATTAATAAAAAATAAATTAATAATTAATAACATTCAAATTAAGGTCCATTTGAGAATTTTAAGATCATAAAAATTAAAAGAATTACAACTTTTCATAATTTCCTAATAAATGAGAGTTCATCACATGAAAATTTTCATGTAAATAAATAAATAAAATTTATATCTAATAAGTCAATAATTAATTAAAAATATTTAACATTATTTTATAATTTATTAATTTAAAAATATAGTTTAACTAGAAGAAAAGAACCAAGAAAGAAAAAGAATTCTAATCAAATTTTAACTAATTTATTTTTTATTTCAATAGATTTTTAACAATTTATATGATTCTAAAATGATTTTTTTGAAAAAAAAATTAAAAATTATAATATAGTTTATAATAAAAATAATTTTAAAAAAATTAACGACGAAAGAGTTAGTCATATTTAGACAGCAACTTTGCGTGCCATACACAAGCAATTTGAAATTTGTGGGCCGTCCTTTGTAGTGGGCTTTATGCTTCGGCCCACTACAACCGCACCGCCTTGGAAGTATCAAATCAATATCACCACAAAACTATAAGGCTGACGCGGTACGCTACCATCATAAATTGCTTCACCACAAGAACCAATCCAAACCGTTGAATACTCTCCCACTTCCTCAATCCCCAAATTTGGAAACGTGTCAAAAGGAGATGCGGGGTGCATTTTAAGCTCAACAATACTGGATTCATACAATCTCTGCCAAACCCGCGAATTTTTTAAATTTTCACTATTTTTTAATTCCCGAAATTTCAAAACCTCCATTTTTTCGGAACGTATATACAGATTACAGAGAGAGTTTTAGTGAGAGGAGAGAGAGAGAGAGAGAGAGAGAGAGAGAGAGAGAGAGAGAGGGAGAGCTCTGTTGATAAAGAGAAAAACCTAGAGAGAAGCAGTAGGAGGAGACAGAGGAACGAAATGAAGGGCACCCTAGGAAGGCATTTGACGGTTCAGCTAGGTCAAGTTTCTCGCTTCCAGAATCTTCTGGAATCCGTAACCGCCGCCGACAACATCGACGATGATGTCGACAACAAAGATTTCATTCTGAGCCAAGACTTCTTCTGGTAAATTTCACGTTTTTGAATGGCGTATTTTGATTGGAGAATTGCAAGCTCAATTTGATTATTATTTTTGTATCTGTGCAAAACTCACTGAAATTGGGGACAATTCTTTTATTTTTTACATTATAGTGCTGAAGAATGAAAAATTTAATTCATCTATGTAATGCTATAAATCAAAAAATGGATTCATTTATGAGCTGATGAAGAATAGAGTGGATTGTATCATTCGGATATTGCATCCCAAAGTTAGGAAAGATTTAGAGCCGTAGTATTATCTTCTTATCATCTGATATCTCCAGGAACTTCTCGTTCCTTTTTCTTTAACTTAGTTGGGGGTTGGGTGGGGTTACTGCTGATTATCATAGTGTCTGTTCTGGTTTCATTTTTATATCTTGGGTTTAATTGAATAAGGCTGCAATCTACAGGTTTTTTCCCTGCACTTGTTGGTGGAGATGGCCTTTCCCGATATCACACAGATTTCCATGAGATTGAGGTATCTAACCAAACCCCAAGTATTTCTATACTCAAGTGGAAGTATTAGTTTTTTTTTTATTTTATTTTATAGTATTCACAATCTATATGGTCAAGCTTTTGGGGCTTGGATATTTTGCAATTAAAATGTTTTTACCCCATCAAATTGGTGATGGGAACTTCAGTCGTCTTTTCAAGGTTCTGAAGAGAATTGATGGTTGCATGTATGCAGTGAAACATAGCACAAGACCATTGCATCAAGACACAGAAAGGTAGCTTCTTCATGCTTCTTGGTATTTGTAGTATTTGTCTGAGCAGCTTTCTTATGCAATAATATCTGCAGGAGGAAAGCTTTGATGGAAGTTCAAGCTTTGGCAGCTTTAGGTCTGTATAAAATCCTTCATAAGTTTTACACTTCTTACAATTTCTTCTCCACAAATTTGGCATTGTTCATTTCCTAACCAAAATCAGCATTTTTCCTTTGTAGGATCTCATGAAATGATTGTAGGTTACTACACTTTGTGATCACAGCTTATCCATCAAGAGATCTTCTCACTTGTTCACAGAAGGGGAAGTCCTGGAAGCTTTGCATCAGGTTGATATATTTTTTTTCAAGGATACGTATGTGACTCCCATGTCAGAAAAATGAGTCCATAAGTGATATGATGTAACATATGGTACATGTAGAGAACAGATTATAAGAATGACCCATAGAAGAGAGTATGCCAAGAGTCAAGAGGATGATTTTGGACAACCACTGCCTAAAGTAGGAAAACAAAGACAAAAGCCTAAAACCAACTGACTAAGCTAATTTTGTTTTATGACAAAGACCTAATGTATACTGGAGCGACCCATAGAAGAGAGCATGCTGAGAATCAAAGTAAGAGGATGATTTTGGACAACCGCTACCTAAAGTAGCAGAACAAAACCAAAGGCCCAAAATCAATTGTCTGTTCAAATTTCTTTTATGGCAAAGACCTAATGTGCCAGATAAATGCTAATTTCATATGTAGAGCACCTATAGATGTTTTGAGTACTCAATCAGCAATTTTCCTACCCTTCTCTTAGACTGTGTCCTAAATTTGTTTCCTGATAAATTGTATCTTGTAGTTTACCATGGCATTTCAAGTAAAAATAATAAATACTCATTTCATATGTAGAGCACCTATAGATGTTTTGAGTACTCAATCAACAATTTTCCTACCCTTCTCTTAGACTCTGTCCTAAATTTGTTTCCTGATAAATTGTATCTAGTAGTTTACCATGGCATTTCAAGTTATTTTTACTTTATTTTCCATATTGTGTATAACAAATCTATTTCTTGTAATTTGTGACCAGTTTCAGGGTGTCAAGAAGTGACACCACATTTTTGTTTGTTTGTTTGTTTTTTTTTCTTTAATTTTTAATTTTTTTTATTTTATTTTGTGATAAATCTAATCTTTTTCTGGCTCCATTTTTGTTTTGATGACTCCATTTCTAATGGTGTGCCCAAAATGCTTTGGAAACTGGAAACTGGAACTTCTGAATATCTACTAGGACCTTAGTTTTCAGTTATTGTTAACATCTTTTCACTTGAAATTTATCTACACATTGCCAAGGCCTTGCAATTTACACATGAGAAAGGAATAGCTCACCTAGATGTAAAACCTGATAACATTTATGTCAAAGATGGTGTTTACAAACTTGGTGATTTTGGTTGTGCAACTCTTCTTGATAGAAGCCTTTCAATTGATGAAGGTGATGCACGTTATATGCCACAAGAAATCTTGAATGACAAGTATGACCATCTTGACAACGTTGACATGTTCTCCTTGGGAGCTGCTATCTATGAACTTATTAGAGGCTCACATTTGCCTGAATCACGATATTTGTTTTTGAATCTTAGAGAGGGAAAGCTGCTGCTTCTTCCTGGCTATTCTTTGCAATTCCAGAATTTACTCAAGGTACCAAACACAATTGACATATTAAACATTGCCTAACCATTGTTTTTGAAGAAAGGAAATTTTTCCATATTTTACATTTGGTGGTCTGGAAGGCTGCTCAGTGGAAGAATAAATAATTTGATTTGATTTGATCTTTTTCATCTCACATTATGTGAGTTTCTAGATTAAGTTTCAGCATACGGTGCATTCAGACTAAAATATAAGGGAGCATGAATTCTACTGGCCAAAAATATTTTCTACAGTTCTCTTTCCGTCTTTTAAGTTCCACATCTTGCAATTCTGAATTCTTATGTTGGTCAATGTCACTATTCTATTTCTTTTCAGACTAAATAGTACCAAACTATCAATATAACCCAGTTTCTGTGATTTGCAACAATAATGGGGGAATAGACATCTATGATAAATATGGCCTGAAAAAAATCCATTATTTGTGGGAATTGCAAAAATTCTACCTTGTACTAGATTCCAAGCTCACCTGCAATGGCTTGAACCAGTTATAACCTGCAAGTAATAAAAATGAAGCAGGTACTGCACTTTCACTGAAGAAATAAAAATAAAATTTATCTATGTCTGTAACCGCATTTCTTTACACCAATAAGTAATGAAGTTGGTGACTGGATATCATTCCAGTTGTGGTTAGAATTCATTCTTGGATTGCCTGCAGACACTCCCTTTGTTATATATCAAAAGATAACTTTTACTGCCATTTCATTATTTTCTTTTTATGCTATTTTGAAGCCCGTAGTTAAGATGATCTTGCACTATATGGTTGATTTATTGATAATCCTACCAGGCAATGCAGGATCCAGATCCAGTTTGGCGGCCTTCAGCTAAAGAACTAGTAGAAAATCCAATTTTTGACAGGCTCCAAAGAAATGCCAAAACGAAGTAAGGTCATTTTGCAACAATTGAACCTTGACTGGAACTGGAAGCTATGATTAAGAGATCGTATATGCAACCACTTATATTTTGCTGGTCCAGTAAACAGGGGATGGAAAAGATTATGAAGTTGCAAAATTTTTGGCAATAGGTTTTTGTCCACTGGATGTACCATTTTTCCCCTCAGCATGGTGCAGATTTTGTAAGTTGTCAAAGAAAACCTTGAGGATGCTGTAATCTTTATTGTGATGGAATGCAGTGCTAATGAAGAAGTCGCTTTGATTTTGGTGTAGCTGGTTGTGACATGAAACAGATATCAGCGATAAAGTTTACTTGACAGTGAGGATAGCATTCAAGAAGTCCCTTCAATACAGGTTTGCCAGTAATTTATTTTCCTAATAATCTGGAAAGTTCTGAATTTCTATGTTTGTACGTTTACAATTGTCGCCTTCTATTTTGAGCTTTCATCCTTGTTATTTATGTGTTTTTAGAAGAGAAGCTGTCAAAATAATGTTAGAATCAATGGATAAACATCTCCATCAACCTCATGCCTTGTCTGCTATCCATATAACCAACCTTGCTTAATCATTTGTTAGAAAAACCTGAACACATAATCCAATTAAGCATTGGCATGTAGATTGCATTAGGTTGTGACCATTTCTTCTTTGTATTACATGACTAATAAGTTTCTGACATCAAACAAAACACATACACATGCACATTTATCATTCATCCCCGATATTCCCCTGTTGACATGAATATGCCTTTGCCATACAATATCAACTGTTTGTTTCTGCCAATGGACACCCTATGGTTTGAACACATGTTTTAATGAATTATTAGATGCTAGAAAGCTACCTTTAATATAAACTACAAAGTTCTAAATTTTTAATAGGCAATCCAAGCAAAGCTTTGTTCAGAAAAGTGCAATAATTACCCAGTTCAACACAATATCTTATGTTTGGCTTATGCAACCTAACAAATGGGGCTTTGTTGTAAGCAGCCGAGAATCTAGTATGAATGAGAATTAAAAACTGAGACATGGCCTAGCCGTTGCTGTTCTTAATATCAAATAAATGTATATTTGGTAGTTTTCTAGAATTCAATTGCTTGCAAAAAGCATCCAATTATTGTCACTAGTAGGCACTTAAAAGTCTCTTTTGGGTCCTTTATGTCCACCAGATATCATTGGATTAGAAAGGGGTGTGGGGGAACCTCTGAATGTCGCCTGGAAAAAGTATGGGCAACCAGTTGAATTTTTGTGATGTTAGGTGTGTGAATGTCAATGCAAATTGTATAAAACCAGATCCAAGAATCTCCCACAAAATGATAATAATTGTCACCCTAAGATGTCTTCACATACACATTTTTCTTTGGAGGGGGACCATGATAACACAAGCATGGGGGAGAAAAGCTTATGAAATTTATAAGGGGTGAAACGTTTGGTAGACACGTTTTAAAGTGCACGAGGGCTAGTTATCCAAAATGGACAATATTTATACTAGTCCCTGTTGAAAATGAATGAAATTTTGCATCCTATGAACCCACCTCCATCTTCATGGACCACAAATTTGAGGAGCAGTGGTCCATGTGGATGTAATGTTAAACAAACATGGTACTAATTTGAATACCAAAGAGGTCACCTCCGCTGCCCTTCAATGCCACAAAAGTACTGATTCCAAGATAACAAGCACAATTGGAAGTCTTGATAGCTGCCTAGCTTGACCCCCACTACCAAATCAAAGACTTACATCTCTACCCATTTGCAATTTTGTTCTCTTCCGTATTGGGTTAATCTCAGTGCTTTCTGAATGGAAAAATGCTTAGTAGTATCAAAACTTATGTCTCAATTCTGTCAAGAGCTCAGCCAAATTTGGCTTACTCTCATGTGTCATTTGTTCTCATTAGTTGTATTATTGTAGATGAACCCAATGTATTACCAACAAGGCCTCATTATTATTGCTACGTAATAATTTATGGAAAGAACTACTCATTGGTCAAGTATTGCTGTAAGAATATTCCCTGAGGTTAGAGTCCTCAGAGAGAGAGAAAAAGAGGTGCAACCCGCCATTTCTATTTCGGGAAAGAATTAGACATTATATTAGTTAATGAATTTTGAAGAATCCTATCTCTATGAATGTAAAGGAGCAATAACCAATTTTCTCTTCTATCAAGGGGATGAGAGAGAAAAAGAAGCGGTGATTTATTTTATTTGACAGTTTTGACATTGGCAGGGTAACGCTTCAATCCACTATTTCCATTTTGGAAAAGAATTAGGCATTATATTAGTTAATGAATTTTGCAGAAATTCTATCTCTATGAATGTAAAGGAGCAAGGACCAATGTTCTCTTCTTTGGATGAGAGAGAGAGAGTGCCTTTTCCATTACGAAAAGGAATTAGACATAATGTTAGTTCATGAATCTGATAAGAATTCTATCTCTATAATGGAAAGGAGCAATAACCAATTTTCTCTTCTAGCAAGGGGATGAGAAAGGGAGAAAAAGAGGTAGTGGCATTTTATTCGGCAGTTTTGGCATTAGCAGGGTAATGTTTTAATCCACCATTTCCATTTTGGAAAAGAATTAGACATTATATTAGTTAATGAATTATGAAGAATTCTATCTCTATGAATGTAAAAGAGTAATAACCAATGTTCTTTTTCTTAGATGAGAGAGAGAGAGAGCGCCTTTTCTATTACGAAAAGGAATTAGACATGATGTTAGTTCATGAATTTGACAAGAATTCTATCTTGTAAAGGAGTAATAATCAATTTCCTCTTCTAGCAAAGGGATGAGAGAGATCTTTTATCTTTTTAATTATTTTTTTTTTTATGAGTTTTCTTAGATGGAGAAGTTTTATTTCATGGTCCTTTTTTTTTTTTTATCACTCTATCTGCTGTGTTCATTGAACTTTTCTTTAATCATAAAATAGATGGTACTTAAAATGGCTAAAGATAAGACTTATATTATTAAAAGATAGTATTTGAATGATCAAAAGATACTTGACCATCTATTTTATCATATCTATACCTTTACTACAAACTTCTTTCTTGTAACTAAGCCTTTCGGGTTGAATTTTGGCTATACATGCTTGAGAAGAGAAGCACTCTTGCTACAATTTTTTAGCTATTCTAGCTAGCTACAAGCAGCCTTATCACTTGATACTAATGAGACATTTTGTTGATCATCGCCTTCCCCATGTTTCAAAGCTCATAAATCATTCCCACATTCAAAAAATATTGAATCATTCAAGTCATATGGAATCGCCCGATCCAGGCAGTTCACCGGTCTAACCGTTGGTTCAATGGTTTAACCGTTGGTTCAACGGTTTTGGGGTTGGTTCAAATGTCCGATTTCATAGAGAGGACCAAACCGGAAAGTCCACCGATCGGTCCGATCTAATTTTCAAAATAATATATAGTAATTAAAAAAATTAAACAGTATAAATACAATTTTAAATTGAAAACATTAGGTAAGATTAAGAGTATGTTTGTTGAAATTTGTAAAAACGGTTTTTAAAAAATAGAAAACAACTTAAATTTTTTTTTTTTTTACATGTTTGGCAATTGTTTTGAAGTTATAACTTTAAAAAAAAAAAAAAAAAAAAAAACAAGATTCAGAGAACAACCTCTATTTTTAAAAGCAAAAGCATCTGAAACTGTCCCTCAAGCTGATGAGAAGTAATGACAGCATGGCAACATTTGAAGATACCATTGCTTCTCTCTGCTTTCTTAATCAGCTGTTTGTGCTGAGCTCTAAGTGTTTGCAGGGTCTTATTTTTGTACAGAGAGGCCTGGTCACAGACTCACGTCTACTTGTGCTAATGCAAACGTCATTTTTGGACACAGAGGCCTGCTGTTTCTGAGATCAATCAAGAAATAAATTCAATTAGATGACACGTTTTCTACTAAATTTGAAAAATAAATTGTAAAAAAGAACACTCATAATCTCGTTTACTAATTCATAAAATCAAACCGCGCCATTGTCTACCCAGAAGCATAAAATTTAGTTGCCCATCAACATCTCCCACCTTGAACTTCACGTTTCTTCGTCACTCTTTTCAGACCTTTCTGTGCCTTTAAATGGGCGCCTCTCCACCTTCTGCAAACCATCCAGAAAGTAGTTTGATTAAAGGCCTTTTCAGATCATAGATCATAGAAAATGTCTAGTAAACAGCCCTGATGAGACCCATGATCAAGGCCTCAAATCAAAGAAACTCTCATGGGGAGAACTACTAGCTCATATGATACCAGGAGGGCAACGTCCTAAGCTTTAAGGTTTTGACCCAAGTTCGAATCCTGGGGAGGCCACTCTATGATGCCCATAACTGGCACAGAGCCAAATATACTCAAAACAAATGGCGTCCCAACAGTATGGACTCCTTAGACATGGAGACCGGGACTGTCCATGGCCAAAGCCACCATAGCTCCCTGATATCATTTTCTTGTTATTATGTATCTGCATGCATGGCAACTGGGAAAAAGAATATATATATATATATATATATATATATATATATATATATTTTATCTTTTGAATTTCTGTTTTGAAGGATACCAAGGACTGGTCTGTGATACTGCACCTGGCGTTTCAGAGCATTGGAATAGTGTATGCAAGCACTCTCACTGATGGTGTCAAAGATAATGATGATATTCTGGGGGTTCTTTCTCTCATCTTCTATACCCTCACCCTCATCCCTCTCTTCAAGCATGTCTTGATTGTTTTGAAGGCCAATGATAATGGCGGTGGTGAGAGCTCATAATTGGAAGTGAGCTCTTCAAAATATATCTTTTAATTAATACCAAAAAAATATCATAAATTTAGAAAATGCAAAACTTGAAAAACAAATTATTGGTTTCTTCACTGCGTTTTCTTCTAAATTTGGAAAATAAATTGTAAAAAAAGACACTCATAATCTCCTTTACTAATTCATAAAATCAAACCGCCAAGAGATTGAAATTTGTAAGTGAATTGACTGGAAACATTTCGATGGATAAACCTTTGACTTAAACCCTTTTTCTCTGACTTTTCTTGAAAATGAGCTCTAAGAAAATGCGAGAAAATACCCAAGGCCTTCTTGGGTTGGGGTGGGCCGTATAGGCCTTTCTTTTTGTGGCCCAAAGCCACCGTTCATTAAAAATAATAATTTTTTAAAGAAAAAAAATAGGTTAAAAGAATTTTTTTGGAAGAAAAAAAAACCGCTCCCTTTAAAATTTTCTTTTAATTCAAAAACCAAATTCAAAATTAAACCCATTTTGTATTTTTTAACTTAAATCTTGAATTGAACTGCTTCAAAATTAGACATTTTAAAGCTGCTTGACTTTACCTATTTTAAAATAATTTTACCATAATAAAAATTTTAATTTTAATTTTCTCTTAATAGAAATTTTTTCTCTATTATCTTTTTATTTTTTAACTTCGATAACATCCATTCTTGTTTTTTTTCTCATAATAAAACTAAATTTACTTTTTTTTTTTTTTTTGTTATTCTTTACTTTAAAATAAATCAAATTACTTAGTTTTCGTTTGAATGTCATTCCTATTTTCCATTTTTAAAATTAGAAAATAGTAGTAACTTTTATATAAGATATAAAAAATTTTAAATGCTTATATTGAAAATGTAATAGTTTTAAAACTATTTAAAAAAATTAAAGTATATAAATCTCAAATTTTAAAATTTCTAAAAGTGATTTTTAAATATTAAGATTAAGAAAATAAAGGATAATTTTAATGGAGAAAACACCCAAGAGAAGGGGTGAATTGAGTTTTAATTTTTTGTATTTTTCAATCATAATAAATTCAAGCAAAGAAAACACAAATATAAAGAGACAAGATTAGAGGAAGTAAAATCAAATTTTATAGTGGTTTGACACTCCTTGCTTACGTCAATTCTCTTCAAGCTCTTAACCGAGTGTAGGTTCCACTATACTTGAAGCTTCAACCAAGCTTCTAGCATCTTTACACTTGGATTCTGGCTTCAATGAACTTTTACACCATCTCCAAGTCTCTACTCACTTGAAGCTTATAACACTCAAATAACAAATTCAAATATCTCAACCTAACTCAACAAGAGCTTAAATACAACTCAAATGCTAGAATGAATCACAAGGGTGTACTAAAGCATATGCAAATGAAGATTTAATGCATCAAAGAAAGAATGAGAGTTATTGAGGCAAGAACAAGTAAGTATACAAATAAATGTAGGTATTCTCTTACTCATAAATGAAGTGAAACTCTCAATTTAGAGGTTTCTATCTTTGAAAGCCAAAAATGTCAAAAATTAACCTCAACTGGTAGAGTCGGGGGTCAACCGTTTGACTAGCCGTTGGACAATAAATGCATAGCAAGTGATTGTTAGACCTCCACCGGTCCTTGATCAGACCTCTATTGGGAATGCATATCTCTCGACCAGGAATGTAAGACTATTAGAAGATGAAGAAATTTTTTTGCATCTCTCAATCGGAAAGGTGTAACCGATCGATTGATACCCTAACTGGTTGAGCTGGTTGGCCAGTGCCTCGACTGGTTCACTATTTTTGGTCTGTAAACCTATCTTTTTCTATTCTTTTCACTTCTAATACTTAGGCAAGGTCTTTAGGTAAACTAATATGTCGATTTTGAAATGATTTGCCTAAGGTTCATTTGATAAAACTCGGGTTTTGATGGAAATGCAACTTTAATGCATAAACTGAGTTTTTAAAGATGCATGAAAATAATGAAAATCCTAAGTGCACTCATGCATTCATCTTACATATGTTTCATATGATTAAAGGTTCTTCCAATTGTCTTGATCTTGCAGCAATTAAATACTTTCATGAATTTTCAAACTAACACTTAAAATTCTTTATAATTCAAACCAATTAGCAACTTAACAATGATTTGTTATTATAAAAACATGATTAGGAGAACCCTTGGGCTAACAAAGATAAATATGTACTTTTTTGCAATGTCTTCTTTCGTTTCTCAAAGTGAAGCAAGGTTAAGCTCATGTGGTTATTATTTTGAATCGGAACAAGTTGATAAGATTTTTTTTTCTACTTCCTCGTGTCCCTCTTACATGGTCATGAACTAAAAAAGAAAAGAGAATGTGAATTAAAGGCTAATTCACTAAGAAAAACAGTCAAAATTGAGGGTAAATTGAGTTTTAAATTCTTTTTTGAAAACTACTCCTAAGTAACAATTAAAAAAACAATAAAAGTAAAACACAAAAGTAAGAGAAATTGTAAACATGGTTTGTAGTGGTTCGACAATTCTCGTCTATGTTCATTTCTCCTTAAACTCCTTCCAAGTGAGCATTCAAGTAGTGTGAAGCTTTAACCAAGCTTCTATGCTCTTACAATTGGATTCACGACTCTAATAGGCACTATAAGCCATTCAAGTTTACCCCAACTTGAAGCTTAAACACTCAACCTTACTTTAATAAAGAGAGTTTGGAATCACTCAATCCTAGTACAATTAATTTGCAAGTACAAAGGAAACTAGGATGAAAACAAAGGTGCACCAAGCATGATTTGCAAATGAAAGTTTATTACACTAAAGAATGAAAAAGAGCTTTTAATGTGAGAAACAAGTAGATAGAGAGTTGAATGCAAGTATTCTCTATATCATGAATGAATGGGATCTCTTTACTTATAGGTTTATAACCTCGAACACCATAAGGTTCACCAATATGCCTTTCCCAGTTAAGCTCCGGTTCAACACCGATTGACTAGCTGTTGGACATTTAATGCTTGATAGGTGACCGTTAGAACTCCTCCAAACCTCAATTGAGAAATAGGGTACCCTCGACTAGGAAAAGGTTTTTCTCGTTTGGGAGAGCAATCATTTTGAAAGAAAGAGAAATTTTTTGCACTCCTTGACCAAGAAAATGAAACTAATTGACCAATTCCTTAACCGGTCGAGTTGGTTCAACTCATTTTCAATTGATTGGACATTTTTAACTCAAAACCTATCTTTTTCAATTTCAATTTTTTTTAACACTTAGACAACATCTTTAAATACTTTTATAAAACAAATTTAAGTAGTTTTGCCTAAGGTTTTTAGATCAATAATTGAGTTTATAAAAATATGATTTTTAAGGCTTAAAACGAGCATGAAAGAGATGCATTCTTAAAAAGAAATACTAGGTGCACTCAAGTACTTATCTTACATAGGGTTCCTAAGTTTGATGGGTCTTCATATATACTTGATCTTGCTCTCCATGGATCCTTTATGATTCACTTTGATTTTTCATTTGATTTTCTTGATTAACACTTACAACTTAACTTGATTTTTCGTCATTAGCAAACTAACCATGATTTGTTATCATCAAAACATACTTAGGGAAACCCTCAGGCTAACAGAGAAGGATGTGTTTCTTCTTACTTTTAGCATAGTTGATCCCTTGGTGGGAGGCCTACACAACGGGCTATTAGCTTAGTAGTACAACATGCTATAAAACTAAGGAAGTTAATTTTGATTTTGATGATAACATAACAAAGTTGAAAACCAATGATTTATGCTAAGTGTGCTTAGGTAAGAAAATTTCCATAAAAGCAATTATCAAGTAGAAAAAAAAAATCAATAATAAGGATATTACCTTAAAAAATGGTATTTAAAGATAATTTTTATAGGATCCCTTTGTAAAGTTATTGGCCTATTAATTCATATTACATTTCATTTTTACTTAAACACCTAAAGTCATTAAAGTACTAAATTGTTTTGCATTCTTTTATAAATTAGATGAAAAAAATTGATGGAAGGACAAATCTAAGTTTTAATGTGAGTAAAATATTTTTAAAGGTTTTTGAAAGATTGAGGAGCTATTAATCGGGGTTTACCAACCTTAATTCAATCTTAAAAATGTGCAATCCATTGAGGTACAAGAGAACTGGTTAATGCGATTAGACTTAACTAATTGAGGAGAGCAAAAATGCTCAACTTTATTGTAAATAAAATACTAAAACCTAAATACTTGATAACTCTAGCTAAGAAAAACCAGAGATAGAATTACCATGACTTGGTAATATTTTGGGGTGTCATTCTTTGGAATTAGCTCTAATGGGTTTATTTGTTTTTAGATTAAAAAGATTAATTATTTGTTTAAGATAATAAAATCATAATTTAAATAAATAGGGATAAAATATGAATAAAGATTTCTTGAATATTAAATGAAATAAATCAAATTAAAAAAGGAATGTTCCAAAGAGTTTCATAATCTAATGTCAAATCCTTAGAATGATAGCATTATAAAATCTAGGGTGTATGATCAAAGTCAATCCACAACTAAATTGAATCCTAAGATTAATGTTACATCCAAAACTTAGTTTTTTTCTTTTTTAAAACATATTTCTAAAACCATCAAGTGAATGAGAATAAAAATTAATTATTGGTTCAAAGTTTGACTTTTTGACATTTCCTACTCCTTGTAACTTTGTTTTAGGAAAAGATAAGGATAAAAAAGACCAGGATAACTAATGATCAGAAGTTACCAAAAATCACTAGTAACGGGTAATAATCTACTGTATCAATCCCCAATACAAACTCACAATGATAGGTGCTGGTCAATTTTGATTTTCAGTTTTATTCAATCAAAGGCTATATCCAGCTTTGTAGATTTGACCCTTAAATTCGTTAATTGTAAGATCAAATTATAGTAATTAGTGATCAATGTCTTCTCAAGAATCACTACTATCTTGATAAGAATCATTTGTAATTTATCTACAATGAACTCACGTAAAAGATTTATTCTTATCAATTAAATCTTGAAAACATAAAGAAAATCATATTGTGTTGTGTTATTGCTATTTTTTTTTTTTAATTCTTCACCTTCATCATGTTAGCATATTTGGATTAATCAAGTTAGCCAAACATGATGGAGGGCTTCTTCTTACAACCCATGTTTGGTTTCCGAGAAAATAAAATAGAAAGATTGAAAAAGAAAAGAAAACCTAAAACTCTATTAAAGACTTTTAAGAGGAGATTTCACTCCCTACATTCTATCTTCTTCTCTTCCTCCTTCAAAACCTAGAAGTAAAAGATTTTAATAAATTCAATAACCTAACATATGATACACTTCCATTGGCCACTTATTACAGAGAAAAATTATAAACAACCTAAAAAACTTTAAATATTATGAGTTCTAGATGAGTAAAATGCATTTTGAAATAGATGAAGGCATTTGGAACTCGTTTTTGGTATGTTTTAGAGCTCAAAAATCAATCACCAATGGTTGAATTCAAAATTGAGGTGAGTTCCAAATCAATTTTGAACTCATAAGTGGAGGAAAAGTTCCAAATTTGAAATCACCATGGTGAGTTCGAAATTCACTATGAATTTTGAACTTACCTACTACTACATTACTTCTAATGCACATAACTTCCTCATTTCAGCTCTAATTTGCACATCATTTAAAGTGTTGGACTCTTGACTTCCCAAGCTTCGAAATGATACATAACATGCTCAAAAATGACTTTGGGAAGTCCTCCAAATTTCACCTCAAATTTAGAGTGCTTGTTGTAACCAAATTTTGAGTTCCTAATTTCCATGTGAATTTGATTGTATTTGCTTCAAACTTCCTTCATTATGATTGATTTCCTTCTATCTCACTTCATAACATTCGTTACTAGTATCTCATGCCTATTGTTTTCTCATTATGCTCTTATTTGGACTCTTTATGGTTCAAGAGTCCGAAGTCTCTCATTTATGTATATTTAACCTTTTCTACTCCCTTGGTTGAGAATGAAATTTGTACTAAGCATTCTTTTCACCCCTTAGATCTAAAATTAGGTTCAAAAATGGAAGTTAGATCCATAGTTAGGATTTTAGTATCAATTTAAGTTAAGTTTGATGATTTGAGCTTTTTATATTGTATAAATTATATTATATATGTGCCATTGGAGTACATATTTTGGCTCCAATCATTGGCATAACCTTGATTCAACTAGGTTAAACTAAGTCTCAATCAGTTGAGTTTGTTAGGAAATGATAACCTTGATGATTAGTAGTTAATCTATTGGTTGGTCAATCAATACTCAAATTATATCTAGTGGCTCTCAACTCTTATATTGTATGAGAAAGAGTTCTAAATTATTTTTTAATATAATTGAAGCATCAAGAGAGTGTTTTTAGATATGCATTTACTTTTAAACTTGCATTTTATTTTAATGTATTATTCAACCTTAATTTTATTGTTTTGAAAAATGGACCGAACCGGCCGGTTTAACCATCGACTGATGGCCTTTTTGGTCCAGTCTAGTGAAATGGACCGTCCAAAAGTTGAACCGTCATTGGACAAAATGAATCGACAATTCAATCGCCCAATCGGACAAACTATCCAATTTCTCACGAACTAGACAATTATGGTTTAACCAAAATTCCACCCGGGTTTCCACAATTTTCTAGCTCATTTCTCACTTCCTTCCAAGCCCATTTATTGTATTATATGGCAATTTACTTTCTCTTGTGATGTAAAGGTATAAATGCTACATAAATGCTTTGTAGAATTTCAATGTGGGATAGGTTAGGCCTTAGTAATAATAAAATAAGCTTCACATGGTGGGGAATTGAAACCTAGGACATGTGGCTTACATAATGAGTGGTCGACCACCAACTTACATAGCTATTTGGTCAACAACATGGAAAATATGTATATATCCTACTTTAAATTTTTATCATATAGAACATTTAAATAAATATAAATATTTATATCTACCATTATTGGTATAATAATTATTAATTATAAATATAAAAATAACATAAATTAATTAATATAATAGTTTTTAAAATTTTAAAATAACAAAATACATATATATATATATATATATATATGCAATTAATTTAAATATTATAATTTTTTATCTTGAATATATCCTCGTATTTAAATATTATTCTATTTAATAAAATTTGATATATTAATACATTTATATTTATATTTATCATTTAATATTTAATTTGACATATCAAATATAAAATACAAAATATTATTAAAAATTATATATATATATATATATTTAATTTCTTATAATTATTTTTAATTTTATTAAAATATAAATTATATATTTATGATATCACCGATTTGACCGCGGTTCAATCACATGTTCGATCGGTGAACCGATAACTTTTTCGGTTCAATATCCGATCCAATTTTGAAAACAATGCTTTATATTGAAAATTTTTGTTATAAAGAATATTTAAAACAATAATCCAAAAGGGTATTTGGAGTTAGAAGTCCAAGAAAGTTGATTAGAACTATAGTCTATTGTAAACCTGAAGGTTTGAGTTAGAAGTCTTATTAAAAAATCTTTCACCCGATTGAAAACTTGAGAAGAGTGAATGTAAGTTAGGTTGTGTCAAATTGTTGTAAAATCTTGAGTTTATATATATTTTTCACTTTATTTATTTATTTGTAATTTGTTCTTATATTGATTTTTATTATATCATTTTTTTATATTGTCACTTACATTCTTTAAGTTCCAATTTGCAAAAGCAACCATCATTGTATTCACCATATAAGGTGAAGTAAGACCAAACTCATGTCATTATTGTGTTGGGTGAGAACAAATTGATAAAATCCTTATTTTACGTCCTCGTGTCTCTCTTATGTGGTGATATTGAAGTAAAAAAAGACAAGAATGATGAAGTTTCTCTCGCTTTTGGTATAGTGGGTCCCTAATGGAAGACTTGTACTATGAACTATTAGCTTGGTGGCACAACATGCCCCTGATAATTGTGTTGTTGTGCCAAAGTTGTAAGAGTTGTTCAATGACTCATTAATATCTCTACTTTTGTACAAAAGTTTCTTATTTTAAAAATAAAAAACTAAGAAGTGTATCTCATTGAATACTTAAATTTTATACATTTGACTCAAAAATAAATTTGTCATAAATTAATAAAGTTATCCCAAGAAATAAAAGAATATAATTAATATAAAATATTTTTTTGTCATTTTCTTTATTTTCTAAAAAAATATTACTAAAAAATAAAATTAACTAATTTGGATAAAAAAAGTCAATCTGAAAAAATTCACAATTTTCTAAAATTGAAATATATATATTCATGTATATGAGTAATTACTAATAAATAGAATTTAACATAAAAAAAACTTTACATGTTTTTTACTTAATTGAACATAATTGGAAATCCTAATTATCATCTGATTACCAATTTTTTAAGTGATCCCATCATTAATCATTATAAACTTTTGTATTACAATCCATTTTGATATTTTAGGATATTTAGAAATATATTAAATTACTAATTTTCAAATATTTTTCTTAGTTATATAAAACAACAATGGAGTAAATTTGGGTATTTTAGGATTTTCTACAATTTATTAAATTAATTTTATTTTAATTATTGTTTTTCAAATATCTTTATCCTAAAATACAAATAAACAAAATACATTTTTTTAAGGATAAAGACTACTTATTTACATACAATATACAACATTAATAATTAATAACATTCAAATTAAGGTCCATTTGAGAATTTTAAGATCATAAAAATTAAAAAAATTACAAGTTTTCATAATTTCCTAATAAATGAGAGTTCATCACATGAAAATTTTCATATAAATAAATAAATTTTATATCTAATAAGTCAATAACTAATTAAAAATATTTAGCATTGTTTTAGAGTTTATTAATTTAAAAATATAGTTTTACTAGAAGAAAAGAACCAAAAAAGAAAAAGAATTCTAATCAAATTTTACCTAATTTATTTTTTATAATGGATTAGCTAAGAAAATTAATGTTGTTCAATAAATTTTTAACAATTTATATGATTCAAAAATGATTTTTTTGAAAAAAAAATTAAAATTATAATAAAAATAACTTGAAAAAATTAATGACGAAAAGAGCTGTCATATTTAGACAGCAACCATGTGTGTCATACACAAAAGCAATTTGAAATTTGTGCGTCTTAGACATTATATTAGTTAATGAATTGAAGAATTCTATATCTATAAATGTAAAGTAGTAATAACCAATGTTCTCTTCTTTGGATGAGAGGGAAAGAACACATTTTCCATTAAGAAAATGAATTAAACATTATGTTAGTTCATGAATTTGACAAGAATTCTATCTCTATAATATAAAAGAGTAATAACCAATTTCCTTTTTCTATTAAGGGGATGAGAAAGATCAATAATTTTATTTATTTTTAATTATATTATTATTATTATTATTATGAATCTTCCTAAATGGAGAAGTTTTATTTCATGGTCCTTTTTTTATCACTCTATGTTGTGTTCATTGAACTTTTCTTTAATCATAAAATAGATGATACTTAAAATGGTCAAAGATAGAACTTATACTATTAAAAAAAATAGTATTTGAATAATTGAATATAAATTTGTATTTTTTTTAAACTCGGATTGTTGTGATTTTTTTGATATTATATTTTCCAAACAAGGCCTATGAATATATGCAATTCATCTTAGGGTCAACCATCATAGGCTTCCTGTGATCTGTGATGTTGCAGAAAGAATACGTTTAACACGTGATTATGACTATGACGCATCTGCATGTGATGCTTCAGAATCTTCACCCCACTGGAAAGTTCATGGAGCACTACACTCCGCCATGCATATTCCAATCATGGCACAAAATATCGAGATATATTAGCGATATATAGTTGAGAGTAGGGTTGCGATGTCACCATCTCAAATTTATTACTTATTTTTAAATAATAAATTTTGGGTATCCTGTTAATGCGACAATCAAATATAGTGAAATACCAAACATTATAAATATTTTTTAAAACATTGCAAAACGAATTTTTAGTCTAATTAAATCTAATTTATTAATTAAATGTATGTGATAATAGAAGAAAAATAATGATGAAAGAAATTATAAATATAATATTTTTCTCATAAATAGCTTAATCATTAAAAAAAAAAAAAGAATTATTGCAATCTCTATTTTTATTTTTAAAAATAGAAAACAAAATTGAAGAAAGCTTAGAATCCGTTTGATACTAATTTTAGAAAATGTTTTTTATCTTTTTAATTAAAATCTTTTATATTTAAATATTATAAATATTATAAATATTTTTTAAAATCACTCTAAAACACAATTAAACGTAAGGATAAAAAGAAGTTTTTAGGAATGATGGCATATCATGGGAATTTAAAATATATATATTAATTAAAAAATATTTTTAATAAGATATTAATTCAAAAAATATTTTCAAATTTGTAAAGGAATATAATAGGAAGTCATATCTTAAAAAGGTAAATAATAGGTTTCAGATATCAACCATTGGACTAATATGGGGTAAGTTTATTTACTGATAACGCGTTTTCCAACAAATTTGAAAAATAAACGGTAAAAAAACACTGTCGGAATCTCGTTTACTCATTCATAAAATCAAACCACGCGGTTTTCTATTTTCAACCGACAGTGAGAGCAGGGCATGGAAGGTAAATAAGCACAAAACCAAGAGGCAAATTTGGAGATGCCCATCAACATCTCGTTCACTCTTTTCAGACCTTTCTGTGCCTTTAAACTGGCCTCTGCACCTTCTTCACCTTCTGCATAACCTCCGGTCCAATCAAAGCCCTTTTCAGATCATAGAAAATGTCTTCTGATGTGGTAAACAGCCCTGACGACACCCATGATCAAGGCCTCAAATCAAAGAAACTCTCACGGGGAAAATTGCGTCGTATGGACTCCCTAGACATGGAGTCCAGGACTGTACATGGCCACAGCCACCATGGCTCCAAGGTCTGCACCCCCCACCCCTATATGCATGGAAACTGGGAGAAAGAAAATTTGATTTTTTTTTTTAATCTTTTGAATTTCTGTTTTGAAGGATACCAAGGACTGGTCTGTGATACTGCACCTGGCGTTTCAGAGCATGGGAATAGTGTATGGGGACATTGGAACTTCGCCGTTGTACGTGTATGCAAGCACTTTCACTGATGGTATCAAACATAATGATGATATTCTGGGGGTTCTTTCTATCATCTTCTACACCCTCACCCTCATCCCTCTCTTCAAGTACGTCTTGACCGTGTTGAAGGCCACTGATAATGGCGAGGGTGAGAGCTCATGATCATTGACGACCTTTGATTTTAATTGAAATCTTCTTTTTCTATCTTTCCTTTTTCTTTTTTCTTTTCTTTATGGCATGAACCATCATCTTTTCTTATTAGAAATATGCCACATATTAAGACTTTTCCATACCAGGCAAAATGGTTTATAAATTTCTTCATTTTTTATTTTTTGCCATTTTTTTCTAGTCTTGATCATAGATGAGATGAGTGAAAAACACCATTGAAGGCCAATTTTGATGTACCAAACTGTGTGACTTGCCCTTGAAAATAACCATGCAGGCTCCAGCTGGGGAAGGGAAACTTCCCTCGTATGTGCTTAATCAATGATCAACAATTGTGCACTCAATCCAATGAATCTTTTTTTTTTTTTAATCCTTTCTGCCTTTTCAACTCTAAATATGTGGTTCACATTATAACTCAAAAAAAGAGGAAAATAGCCCATTAAGCCTAGAATACACTTCTTTTAAACACTGTGGATAATTTTCAGGAGGGACATTTGCTTTGTATTCTCTTATATGCCGATATGCCAAGGTGGGGTTGATCCCTAGTCAACAGGCTGAGGACAGAGAAGTCTCCAATTTCCGGTTGGAGCTGCCTAGTAAAAGACTGCAGATGGCATCAAAGCTCAAGTCTAAGCTAGAGAAGAGCAACTTTGCTAAGTTCTTTCTGTTGTTTGCCACAATGCTTGGCACTTCCATGGTGATTGGTGATGGTGTCCTCACTCCTTGCATCTCAGGTTATCTTAGTTTTTATCCTTCTTTACATTTACATACAAATTTAATGACATACTGTCATACACCTTTATTTTTCCTTATGCATTTATCAAAAAAAATTTTTTTTCCCTTTCATCTTTGTTTTCACATGGTATTTTTTGAAAATACTTTTAGAAATTAAAAACCATATCACACTACCATTTTTGGAAATACTTTTCTTACTTTGGAAAGTAAAAACCATGTCACACAACCTTTTTTGGAAATGCTTTTTCTTACTTTGGAAAGTAAAAACCATGTCACAGTATCATTTTTTTTGGAAATACTTTTCTTATTTGGAAAGTAAAAACCACATCACACTACCATTTTTGGAAATACTTTTCTTACTATGGAAAATAAAAAAACAAACATAATTTACATCATCCTTTTTTAGTTAATTTGAGATTAAAAGGTTTCTTTCTTCCATAATAAATGGCTTTTCCTTTTACAAATTTTTGTTGCCAAAAAACATCTTGTGTTTAGCTTTTTTTAAAGTTATCTTTTATTATCACTGAAAATTATTTATGACTAATTTAAGTAGATATATATGTATATGGCGGAATATGCATTCAACTTTCTTCTTTATTATTAATTTTTGTTGACAAAGAAAATGGGTTTCGTAATTCCGTCTTTTATTGTATATTTGACATTTGACTTTACATGTTACAGTTTTATCTGCTGTGGGTGGCATCAAGGAAGTCACAGATTCAATGACACAAGGTAATCTTTCTCAACTTTTAAAATCAACTACTAAAATAATTTTTTTATTTAGCATTTGGATAATTTTTATATAATT
This sequence comes from Vitis riparia, assembly GCF_004353265.1. NCBI lineage: Eukaryota > Viridiplantae > Streptophyta > Magnoliopsida > Vitales > Vitaceae > Vitis > Vitis riparia. The sequence goes on from NC_048437.1 coordinate 27,704,251, forward strand.
TTTTTTTTAAATTATTTTTTCAAAAAAAAAATAAAATGGAATGGTATTTTTGTAGGTCACTTTTTTTTTTTTTTTTTTTTTAAGATTTGTAAATCTATAATTATTTTATTCTACAAAAAAAATTGAATTGAACCAAATTAATTGATAAAAATCAGATTGTCCAATTTTGACTAGTAAAGTGTAGACAAAAGTGTTGAATCCAGTGGCTTATTAATTTAGAATCTTTACCCTCTTTAAGGAAAAAGAAAATAAATAAAATAATGGGTTTGCACTGTTGGCAAATTTAAAATAATCCTCGTATAATTATTCTTAATAATATTTTGAATTGTCCTCTTAATCGTGACTGATAGTAAGGTAAAAGTTTAAATTATTAAATACGATAAAAATTTCCATCATCATTTTTTTTTAATTGTTATATATAATCATATTGTTGACCATTCTTTCTTTATTTTATTTTTTTCCTCAGTTGAAAAAGGTAAATAAATTTTATTTCATGGTTCAAAGATTTGGAACTGACAAAGTTAAATAATTTTATTTAAATAATGATTCTAACTTAAATAATTTTTTTCTTGGACACAGATAGGATTGTTTGGATATCAGTAGCCATCTTGGTGTGTCTTTTCATGGTTCAAAGATTTGGAACTGACAAAGTTGGATACAGTTTTGCTCCAATAATCTGTGTTTGGTTCGCGTTAATTAGCGGCATTGGGGTCTACAACTTCATCAAGTTCGATCCAACAGTTGTTAAAGCCATTAATCCCAAGTACATCGTCAATTACTTTAGAAGGAACAAGAAAGAAGCCTGGATTTCCCTTGGTGGGGCCGTCCTCTCCATAACAGGTTTGGATGTGGATCAATAATCAATTCTCCTCCATCATTAACTTGAGAAAATTCTCAGATTGTTTTCGGGAAAATGCAGGGACGGAGGCGCTGTTTGCTGATGTTGGCCACTTCACAGTTCGATCAATTCAAATAAGTATGTGCGCTGTCACATACCCAGCTCTTGTATTGGCATATACTGGACAAGCCTCCTTTCTCCGGAAACACCATCAGGATGTTGCTGACCTTTTCTTCAAGTCCATACCACGTGAGCATTCTGGCTTTAGAGTTTGTTTTCTGTCTTCTTGGTAGTTATTTTATTGGTTGAGGTGGGGTTTCTCCGGTGCAGATGGTCTGTACTGGCCGATGTTTGTTGTGGCTGTGTCAGCGTCGATCATTGCCAGTCAAGCTATGATATCTGGGACTTTCTCCATTATCCAGCAGTCTCTCTCACTAGGGTGCTTTCCTCGAGTGAAGATTGTGCACACATCGACTAAGTATGAAGGGCAAGTGTACATTCCTGAGGTCAATTACCTTCTCATGCTGGCTTGTGTAGGGGTCACTGTAGGGTTTAAGACTACCACAAAGATCGGAAATGCATATGGTAATCTACCCACATCTTTCATATTTTCAGCTTTTCTCGAGCTTAGTGATGTTTCAAAATGATCATGATTGCGAGTCTTTGTTGGTGTAGGGATTGCGGTGGTGTTCGTGATGACCCTCACCTCATCATTTCTGGTTCTTGTGATGATCATGATATGGAAAACCCATATACTACTAGTGATCTCATATGTTGTGGTCATTGGTAGCATTGAGCTTCTGTATCTAAGTTCAGTCCTCTACAAGTTTGATCAAGGAGGGTATCTACCCTTGGCCTTTGCCTTAGTTCTGATGACCATAATGTACATTTGGAATGATGTGTACCGGAGAAATACTATTATGATCTGGATCACAAGATTTCTCCTGAGGTGGTGAAGGAATTAGTAGGGAGCACAAACTTTAGTAGAATACCAGGATTGGCCATCTTCTACTCTGAGCTTGTTCATGGCATCCCGCCCATCTTCAAGCATTACATGGAAAATGTGCCTGCATTGCATTCAGTTCTTGTTTTTGTCTCAATCAAGTCTCTCCCCATAAGCAAGGTTCCAATGGAAGAACGATTCCTCTTCCGCAGGGTAGACCCAGATGATATTTATGTGTTCCAGTGTGTGGTGAGGTACGGGTACACCGACATGCGATTCGAGGAAGACCCTTTTGAGAGATTACTGGTTGAAAGATTGAAGGAGTTCATAAGAGAACACACTGGAGACATGGATTCTGGAGAGCTGCAAGATAGGTTGATTAATGTTGAGAATGAGGGCGAAGAATCAAAGGAAATTGATGAAGAAAGGCTCCAAGAGGATGAAGAAAGGCGCCAAGAGAATGTTGACAAAGATATTGAAGCAATTGATAGAGCGGCACAAGCGGGTGTGGTGCACTTGATCGGTGAGACTGAGGTGATGGCGGATAAGGGCTCCGGATTAGGAAAGAAGGTCTTGATAAATGTTGGCTATAATATATTGAAGAAGAATTTGAGACAGGCAGAGACTGTGTTTGACATTCCACACAAACGTATGCTGAAAGTGGGAATGATTTATGAGCTTTGAAACATGGGGAAGGAGATGATCAGCCGTCTCATTAGTATCAAGCATGTATAGCCAAAATTCAACACGGAAGACTTAGTTACAAGAATGAAGTTTGTAGTGAAGTTGGTGACTGGATATCATTCCAGTGGTGGTTAGAATTCATTCTTGAATTGCCTGCAGACACTCCCTTATATCAAAAGATAACTTTTACTGTCATTTCATAATTTTCTTTTTATGCTATTTTGAAGCCCGTAGTTAAGATGATCTTGCACTATATGGTTGATTTATTGATAATCCTAACAGGCAATGCTGGATCCAGATCCAGTTTGGTGGCCTTCAGCTAAAGACCTAGTAGGAAATCCAATTTTTGACAGGCTCCAAAGAAATGCCAATACGAAGTAAGGTCATTTTGCAACAATTGAACTTTGACTGGAACTGGAAGCTATGATTAAGAGATCGTATATGCAACCACTTATATTTTGCTGGTCCAGCAAACAAGGGATGGAAAAGATTATGAAGTCAAAAAAATTTTGGCAATAGGTTTTTGTCCACTGTATGCACCATTTTTCCCCTCAGCATGGTGCAGATTTTGTAAATTGTCAAAGAAAACCTTGAGGACGCTGTAATTTTTATTTTGATGGAATGCAGTGCTAATGAAGAAGTCACTTTGATTTTGGTGTAGCTGGTTGTAACATGAAACAGATACTCCGTTGTTGACATGAATATATGTCTTTGCCATACAATATCAACTGTTTGTTTCTGCCAATGGACACCCCCATGGTTTGAACACATGTTTTAATGAATTATTAGATGCTAGAAAGCAAAGGTTTGTTCAGAAAAGTGCAATAATTGTTACCCAGTTCAACACAATATCTTATGTTTGGCTTATGCAGCCTAACAAATGGGCTTTGTTGTAAGCATCCGAGAACCTAGTATGAATGAGAATTAAAAACTGAGACATGGCGTAGCCATCGCTGTTCTTAATATCAAATAAATGTATATTTGGTAGTTTTCTAGAATCATGATTCAAAATCGCAGTATCGTTGGCATTCAAGCTATACGCAAAATAAGATACTTAAGAAGATAAAAAATATAAAAATAATTTTTAATATAATTAAATGAATTAAAAAACTAATAAACTTAATAATAAACTATTGACATAATAATAAATGAAATAATTTCTTAAATTATTAATAATAAATTAACATATAAAGTAATACACCTTATATAATATCATTACCATGTAAAATAATATATTACCTAAATTAAAGTAATTCATATCGTATTTAATATATAAAATACTAATTTTCAAATTTCCAATTCCAAATGCAATTAGCATATAAGGTAAAATGACGCAATTACATGAACCTTTGAAATAATAAATCATTTTCATATAAGACAATACATTAAGTCATTTTCTTTAATTCTCAATCTCAAACATCACTTACTCACACCATAAGATACCCAGTTTGCAGAGGCAAAAGCCTCTCTTTAATACACAGCCAAACAACACTATGGAGATCGAGCAAGGAGAGGCAACACCAACATGCAACACAAACTACATCACTGACACGAAGCTTTCTTTCTTCTTCTTATCCTTCACGGTTATGGGTCTTGAAAAAAAATTATTTTTAAGAGAATCTCTCATATTTATTAGAGATTTATCAGTTTTGGTTGCCTTTTATTATGATTTGAAAAGAAAAAAAAAATTGGTTTAATATGAGAATATTTAGATCTTAAAATATTGAACTCGTAATTTCAACTTGAGTCCACTCAGAATCTCAACCGAGGCAATCTAGTTTAACCGGTTCTTAGTTGGGTCTGTGTTGAAGATGGTACCGGGTATCGGACTTGGTGTGGAAAGGTTCGAGGCGGATACAACTCGGCCGATTACTGCAAAAAGCATCCAAGTATTGTCACTCTTAGGCACTTAAAAGTCTCTTTTGGGCCCTTTATCTCCTGCAGTAGATATCACTGGATTAGAAAGGGGTATGGGGAACCTCTGAATATCGCCTGAAAAAAGTAAGGGCAACTAGTTGAATTTTTGTGATGTTAGGTGTATGATAATAATTGTCACCCTAAGATGTCTTCACATACACATTTTTCTTTGGAGGGGACCATGATAACCTAAGCATGGGGGAGAAAAGCTTATGAAATTTATAAGGGGTGAAACGTTTAGTAGACACATTTTATAGTGCACGAGGGCTAGTTATCCAAAATGGACAATATTTATACCAGTCCCAGTTGAAAATGAATGAAATTTTGCATCCTATGAACCCACCCCCATCTTCATGGACCACAAATTTGAGGAGCAGTGGTCCATGTGGATGTAATGTTAAACAAACATGGTACTCATTTGAATACCAAAAAGGTCACCTCCACTGCCCTTCAATGCCACAAAAGGTATTGATTCCAAGATAACATATGCACACAATTGGAAGTCTTGATAGCTGCCCAGCTTCACCCCCACCACCAAATCAAAGACTTACATCTCTACCCATTTACAATTTTGTTCTCTTTCGTATTGGGTTAATCTCAGTGCTTTCTGAATGGAAAAATGCTTAGTAGTATCAAAACTTATGTCTCAATCCTGTCAAAAGCTCAGCCAAATTTGGCTTTTACTCTCATGTGTCATTTGTTCTCATTAGTTGTATTATTGTAGATGAACCCAATGTATTACCAACAAGGCCTCATTATTATTGCTACGTAATAATTTATGGAAACAACTACTCATTGGTCAAGTATTGGTGTAAGAATATTCCCTGAGGTTAGAGTCATGAGAGAGAGAGAGGTGGAGAAAGAGGGGATTCTTGATAAATGTACTGCTAAGGAAAAATAATATTTAAAATACCGTAGATTGGAAAATAATTCCAATTCTACGGCACTTTTGAACACGTAGGATGAGATGAAAACCCATTCCCCCATTTCCATTTCCCTTCCATCAAAACTCCTCTGCCCGAAAACCCATTATCCTGCACGCTGATCATGGGGTGGAGATCCTTGCCTCAACACCAATAGGAAGGAAGTGAAATACAGATCTGAGAAACCATTGCCCCCAATGTTTTTTGTAAGTTTTGTGATTATATTTGGTGGTGTGGTTGTGTTTGGTCACCGAGAAAGTGTGGGAAAGTTGTAAAAAAAATAAAGTTTTCGTTTTTTTTTTACAATGAAACTGAGTAGACTAAAAATTATGGAGAAAGTTTTAATTTTTTTGTGGTTCGTCTTGTTGTGATTCTGTTTGGTTGCCAAGAAAGTGTGGGAAAGTTAAAAAAAAAATAAATTTCCCAATATTTCCTACCAATCCAGCCTGCACACAGGATACAAAATCTGTCCATTTTTTTTTTTTATAAAAAAACATAAATGCTATTTGGTAATCTGATCATGATTTGAGGGGAAAAGTTGTGTTTTTCAACCTGGCTCAAAAATCGTGGATTTAAGGTTTGTGAAATTTAAATCCAATGGCACAAAAGCAAAGAGACCCCTAAAACAGATCCAGAAAGCACAAAGAAAAAAAAAAGACATTTTTTTTGTTTGTTTTTGTTGGGGGTTTTGCATGGATTTCCTCGGAAAAAGAGGATGAATTTTCCCAGAAAGCGAATGGGGGATGGATTTTCTTGGGAATCAAACGGGGGTTGCAAAAAAATAAAAAATAATAACCTTATTAGATTAGTACTTGCAAGAATTGAAATTCAAATTTAAATTCAAATTCAAATCCAAGGAGATTCTTTACTAGGCAAAATGGATATACTAACTTTTTATTTGTTAAAATAAAAAATAAAAAATGCTATCTTTTTATTTGTTAAAATTAAAAATAAATAAGAGACACCTTCAGGTTATTATTTGGCAAAATTAAAAATACTATCTTTTTATTTGGCAAAATATTGATTATAATGTATACAGGTGATAAACTTTAAACATTTGGTTGTACGGTAGGTAATACTAATTAAGAGATAGAATTTTTTTTTTTTTTTTTTGTCTTTTATGGAAGGTGTCAGTATAAATTCGAAATTTTCTACTATGTATGGAAATTGTGGAAAGTGTCTCTTGAGTATAAAGCGAAATTTTTTAACAAATAATGAAAATTGTGGAAAGTGTATTTTAAAGAGACACATTTAGTATAATTTTATTTTTTGGGAATTGTAGAATGTCCCTTTTCAAAATTCGAAATTTTCACTGAAAAATTGTGGAAAGTGTCTCTTTAAGAGACACTTTCAGTATAAACCCAAATTTTTAAAAATTATGAAAGACGTTCGAATATAATTCCATTTTTTTTGTAATTATGGAAGGTGTCTCTTGAACAAGCACTTTTAGTATAAACCCAATATTTTTTAACACATTTCACAATTCTCAAAAAATGGAATTATATTGAAGGTGTCTCTTGAAGAGACACCTTTCATTATTTTAAAAAAAATTGGGTTTATATTGAAAGTGTCTATTGAAGAGACATTTTTCACAATTTTCATACATTGAAGAAAGACATCTTTAACTTTAAAATCAAATTCATAAAACATTCAAATTTGTCAAATTGTGGAAAGTGTCTCTTCAAGAGACACCTTTAATGCATATTGGATTTTTTGCCACGAGAAAAGTGTTTTTTTTTAAGAGACACCTTTAATATAAATCAAATTTTTTGAAATTGTAGAAGGTATCTTTTGAAGAGACACATTTAGCTTAAATTCAATTCTTTCATGATTTTGAAAATTGTGGAAGGTGTCTCTTCAAAAGACACCTTTCATGTGGCCAAAACTGCCATAAATCTATCAATATTTTCACAACTACCATTTTTTAATTATAATTTTTTAAAATTGCCGCAAAAGTTAAAAAAGCCCGACAAAGAGGTGGTGACATATTTTATTCGGCAATTTTGGCATTGATACTCTGACCACTCGCTCATGTTTCCTCACCGGCCAACACCAGCGGACCAATCATGGTTCATTTGAAAAAATATATACATTTTATGTATATTATGTGTATATATATATATATATATATATATATATATATATATATATATATATATATATATATATATATATATATATATTAATCATAATAAAATTACTATAAATAAATTTTTTTTTTTTTGTGATTGTGACTTTTATATAATAATTATATATAAAATAAATATACATTTTTGAATAAAATTAGCAAAATTTTAAAATAAAAAATACTTATACAAATTATCAATATTTTTTTGTCATTAAATACATCCAAATTAAATGATAATGCGTAAAGTATGTTTTCAAATTATAAACATTATTGTTAAATATCACAACTATGCATATATCATAATTTATTTTATATTATTTAATATAATTGAATTAAATAGATCATAATTTTAATATTACATATATTTCAAATTAGACATATTATAATTAAATATCATAATATTATTATGAAATAATATTTAATATAATTTAATAATAAATATACACTTATAAAATTCATATTTTTTTTATTGATGTATATGATATTATCATCAAATATGATAAATCATATTATACATATATTAAAATTTTCAACAAAACAATTTTAAAATATCTATTATACTTCTAATTACATTTTTATAAGGTTTTTTTATATATTTTCATAAATTTTTATCATTGGGTACAACCCGTCATTCTATTTCAATAAAGGATTAGAGATTATATACATTAGTTAATGAATTCTAATTTTCTCTTCTATCAAAGGGATGAGAGAGAGAGAGAGGGGCGATGATGTATTTTATTTGATAATTTTGGCATTATATTTCAATCCACCATTTCCATTTTGGAAAAGAATTAGACATTATATTAGTTAATGAATTCTGAAGAATTCTATCTCTATGAATGTAAATGAGCAATAACCAATGTTCTCTACTTTGATGAGAGAAAGAGCGTCTTTTCCATTACGAAAAGGAATTAGACATTATGTTAGTTTATGAATTTGACAAGAATTCTATCTCTATAATATAAAGGAGCAATAACCAATTTCTTTTTCTATCAAGTGGATGAGAAAGATCAATAATTTTATCTTTTTATTTTTTATTTTATTTATTTTTACTTTTTATTTTATTTTTATTTTTATGTTGTGTTCATTGAACCTTTCTATAATCATAAAATAGATGGTACTTAAAATTGTCAAAGAGAGAACTTATATTGTTAAAAGATACTATCCGAATTATTAAAGATAAAGATTGTATCTTTGACCAAAGTGTATAAAATGTTAACATGCTAATTATTTTTAAAAAGCTACTTAGATTTGTATTTTTTAAACTCCGGATTGTTGTGATTTTTTATATATTATATTTTCCAAACAAGACCTATGGATATATGCAATCCATCTTAGGGTCAACCCTAGGCTTCCTGTAATCTGTGATGATGCAGAAAGAATACATGAAACATGTGACAATACATGAAACATGTGACTATGATGGATCTGCACGTGATGCTTCATAATTTTCACCCCATGGAAAGTTCATGGAGCACTACTCTCCCATGCATATTTCATGGAAGAAAATATTGAGATATATGGGTGATATATTGTGTATCGAAGGTTATAAAAACAATATCTAGTAAAGAAATATTGTTCTAGTAAAATTTCGGGAAAAATCTTAAAAAATCGACGATATTTCGTAATGAATCATCGATTTTTCCTAATATATAAAAAAAATACGTGTAACACGTGACTATGATAAATGTATATTTATAAAATTTATATTTTTATTGATGCATATGATATTATTATCAAATATGATAAATCATATTATACATATATCAAATTATTTAATAAAACAACTTGAAAATATCTATTATACTTCTAATTACATTTTTATAAAATTTTTCTTATATTTTTATAAATTTTGATCAATTTTAGGCCTATTGATATTTTTTTCCAAAATATCCGTCGATATATTTATAAAATCGAAATACCAATATATCTGTGATTACCTATATTTTCACCCTATTACAATTCACTCATCGTCTTTTGTTGGACACCTCTCAACTTTCTAAAATGTGGCAATAGCGAGAAGGGAGTATGTGGTCTTTGCCACAATCAAGGGTAGGGTTGTGCTGTCGTCGTCTCAAATTTATTACTTATTTTTAAATAATAAATTTTGGGTATATGTTAATGTGCAATCAAATATAGTCAAATATGAAAGATTAGAAATATTTTTTAAAATCATTGTAAAAGGAATTTTTAGTCTAATTAAATCTAATTTTATTCATTAAATGTATGTGATAATAGAAGAAAAATAATGATGCAAAAAATTATAAATATAATGTTTTTCTCATAAATAGCTTAATCATTATAAAAAGAATCATTGTAATGTTTATTTTTATTTTTAAAAATAGAAAGCAAAATCAAAGAAAGCTTAGAATCAGTTTGATAGTGATTTAAAAAAAAAAAATGTTTTCTTTTAAATATTAAAAATATTAGAAACGTTTTTTAAAATCACTCTAAAATGCACTTTAAGTTCAATGGTAATGATAGAAAGAAGATTTTAGGAAGGGTGGGATATCATGTTTAGTGTAGGATTGGGAATTTAAAATATATATATATTAATTAAAAAATATTTTTAATAATATACTAATTCAAAAAATATTTTCAAATTTGTAAAGGAATATAATTTGAAGTCATATCTTCCAAAAATAAATATTAATTAATATAATAAATTTAGAAAAAGCAAAACTTGAAGACGAAATTATAGGTTTATGATAACGCGTTTTCCAATAAACGGTAAAAAAAAACACTCTCGGAATCTGGTTTACTCATTTATAAAATCAAACCACGCGGTTTTCAACCGACGGTGACGGCAGGGCATGGAAGGTAAATAAGCACAAAACCAAAAGGCAAACATTTGGGAGATGCCCATCAACATCTCCCACCTTCAACTTCACTTTTTTCAGACCTTCTGCAAACCCTCCGGTCTAATCAAAGCTCTTTTCAGATCATAGAAAATGTCTTCAGATGTTGTAAACAGCGCTGACGACACCCGTGATCAAGGCCTCAAATCAAAGAAACTCTCATGGGGAAAACTGCGTCGTATGGACTCCCTAGACATGGCCACAGCCACCATGAACTATCTTTATAAAATAAATTCTTCTCACATATATTTTATCTTCTTGCTGTTTATTTAAACTTTATAATTTTTAATTTTAAATTTATTATGATTTGACTCAACTTATTATCATTATCGTGTGTGTGTGTTTTTTTTTTCATCAATTAAAAAATCCTTCAAATTATTATCATTAAATATTCAAATGTTAATGAAAGAAAAAAATATATATCATATACAGTGTTTATCCAATATTTTTGAATCAAACTAGTCATTAAACAAAAAAAAAGTTATGATTTAAGATTGAATAATTAGACTAATGGTCGAACCGATGACATCATAAATACATAATTTATATTATTAAAATTAAAAAGAATAAAAAATTTAAATATATATATAAATAAATCATTAATCAATAATATTAATTTTTTATCTTTAATATTATAAAAATAAGTATAAATATATTAATATTTTGAATGTTATTAAATGAAATATGTATAATATTTAAATGTCAATATATGTAAAATGAAGAAAAATTAATTATTTAATTTTAACTAATTTTAAAATATATTATATTATTTTTTAATATTATAAATATTTTAGAAATATATACATTTTTTTTATTTGCATTTTAAGTGATAAAGTACATGCAGCCCAAGTGGCCTTCTATGTGTTTTGCTTGATTGTAGGCCTTGAGTTCAAATCCTTAAAATCATGAATCTTGATGTGGATTGCTAACTCAATAAGCCATGAAAATCCTATATGAGATGTGGATTGCTAACTCAATTAAGGTATGACACATTAAGGGGTGTTTGGGTTGGGCTTTTATCTAATATCAAATCCTTTATATGAGTTTTAATTCATTCATTTTTCTTACACTTAAAATCATAATCCCACATGGGACGTGGATTGCTAACTCAACAAGTCATGTGAATTAAGGTATCACACATAAAGGGGTGATTAGGTTGGGCATTTACTGGATATCATTAAATGGAAAGCGTCTTAGTGTTTTTTCTTAAAAGAGGGAGAGGAGGTGGGTTTTAAATTGGGCTCATTTAATGAAAGGAAGAGTAGGGGAATTGAACCATTCGGTTTATATGGAATTACCTGGTCCAAGCAGTTCACCCGTCTAACCGTTGGTTCAATAGCTTTGGGGCTGGTTCAAATGTCCAATTTAAGTACAAATACAATTTTAAATTGAAAACATTATGTAAGATTAAGAGCATATTTGTTGAAATTTTTAAAAACAGTTTTTAAAAAATAGAAAACAACTTTAAAAAAAAAATTTACATGTTTGGCAATTGTTTTGAAGTTATAACTTTAAAAACAAGATTAAAAATAAATAAATAAACAAGATTCAGAGAACAACCTCTCTACTTTTAAAAGCAAAAGCATCTGAAGCTGTCCCTAAAGCTGATGAGAAGTAATGAAAGCATGGCAAAATTTGAAGATACCTTTGCTTCTCTCTGCTTTCTCTGCTTTCCTAATCAGCTGTTTGTGCTGAGCTCAAGTGTTTGCAGTCTTATTTTTGTACAGAGAGGCCTGGTCACAGACTCACGTCTACTTGTGCTAATGCAAACGTCATTTTTGGACACAAAGGCCTGGTGTTTCAGAGATCAATCAAGAAATAAATTCAATTAGATGACGCGTTTTCTACTAAATTTGAAAAATAAATTGTAAAAAATAACACTCATAAACCCTTTTACTAATTCATAAAATCAAACCGCGCCATTGTCTACCCAGAAGCATAAAATTTAGTTGCCCATCAACATCTCCCACCTTGAACTTCACGTTTCTTCGTCACTCTTTTCAGACCTTTCTGTGCCTTTAAATGGACCCCTCTCCACCTTCTGCAAACCATCCAGAAAGTAGTTTGATTAAAGGCCTTTTCAGATCATAGATCATAGAAAATGTCTAGTAAACAGCCCTGATTAGACCCATGATCAAGGCCTCAAATCAAAGAAACTCTCATGGGGAGAACTACGTCGTATGGACTCCTTAGACATGGAGACCGGGACTGTCCATGGCCAAAGCCACCATAGCTCCCTGATATCATTTTCTTGTTATTATGTATCTGCATGCATGGCAACTGGGAAAAAGAAATTTATATATTTTATCTTTTGAATTTCTGTTTTGAAGGATACCAAGGACTGGTCTGTGATACTGCACCTGGCGTTTCAGAGCATTGGAATAGTGTACGGGGACATTGGAACTTCGCCTTTGTACGTGTATGCAAGCACTTTCACTGATGGTGTCAAAGATAATGATGATATTCTGGGGGTTCTTTCTCTCATCTTCTACACCCTCATCCTCATCCCTCTCTTCAAGTACGTCTTGATTGTTTTGAAGGCCAATGATAATGGCGATGGTGAGAGCTCATCATCATTAATGACCTTTGATTTTAAATGACATGAATCCTACTTTGATCTTCTTTTTCTATCTTTCCTTTTTCTTTTTGGTTTTCTTTTATGGCTCGAACCCATCATCATTTCTTATTAGAAAGATGCCACTTTGATCTTAAAACTTTTCCCAACCAACAAGGTAAAATGGTTTATTAATTTCTTGATTCTTTTTCTTTTTGTGCCATTTTTTCTAGTGTTGGTCATTGATGAGATGAGTGGAAAACACCTTTAAAAGCCAACTGTGAAGCATCAAATTGTGTGACTTACCCATTAAAATAACCATGTAGGCTCCAACTGGGGAAGGGAGACTTCCCTTGTATGTGCTTAATCAATGATCAACAGTTGTGCACTCAGTCTAATGAATCTTTTTTTTTTTTTTTAATCTTTTCTGCCCTTTCAACCCTAAATATATGGTCACATTATAACTCAAAAAAAAAAGGAAAATAGTCCATTAAGCTTAGAATTTATACACTTCTTTTAAACACTGATGAATATCACAGGAGGGACATTTGCTTTGTATTCTCTTATATGCCGATATGCCAAGGTGGGGTTGATCCCTAGTCGACAGGCTGAGGACAGAGAAGTCTCCAATTTCCGATTGGAGCTGCCTAGTAAAGGTCTGCAGATTGCATCAAAGCTCAAGTCCAAGCTAGAGAAGAGCAACTTTGCCAAGTTCTTTCTGTTGTTTGCCACAATGCTTGGCACTTCCATGGCGATTGGTGATGGTGTCCTCACTCCTTGCATCTCAGGTTAGGTTCATTTGCTGCTTTATTTTCCCTAATGAATTTATTAAAAGAGCTTTTTTTTTCTTGTATCTTTGTTTTCACATGATCATTTTTTGGAAATACTTTTCTTACTTAGGAAAGTAAAGACCACCATCATTTACATCATCCTTTTTCAGTTAATTTGAGATTAAAAGGTTTCTTTCTTTCATCATAAATGCCTTTTCCTATTACAAATTTTTGTCACCAAAAACATCTTATGCTTAGCCTTTTTAAAAATGTGATTTAGGGCCAGTTAAAACAGATAATGGATTAAGGTCCACAAAAAGTGTAAAATTCTGTTTAAAGGTTAACAAAGATTTATAATTGAGTTGAAGGATATGATTTTTTCGTAATTCCAAAAATACTCAAAGGATATGAAAATTGTATAAAAGGAAATTATATTGTGTGACTATGTTGTATCATCTACAGTGCACATTACTTGTTTTTTTTTTTTAAACTCACATGCAAAATAAAATCTTGATTTAAAAAGTTTATTTCAATATATAACTTTAAATTATTTTTTAAATGCTATTATTAATATTAAAATTTAGTGAAAGTTTTATTAATTACTTTCAAAAATATTACTAAATGTCATATTAATAGAAAAATAAAAATAAACTAAAACTAAATTTAAATTATATAAATATTTTTTATTCAATTATAAAATATAAAAATTAAATTAAATTAGAAAAATTAAAATTTAAAAAGATATAACTAAAACTATTAATATGCCTATTATGCTTTCCTTTTTCAATTTTTTTTTAATAAAAAGAGAAATGGAAAAATATTAAAATATTTTTATAAAATAAATTAAAAATGTGAAATAAATGTGACATAAATCAAAACGGGAGAGCAAAAGAGTAAGAATAAAGAAAAAGAGAAATAATATATAAAAGTCAAATAACTTGGAAAATGAGACCCACGGGTGAATTTACTTTTCTTGATTTCCTTTCAGAGTATTTTTGTCTTTCATATTTCCTATCCTTAACATTAATTAAGTTAAATATATGGACCTTAAATCCATTATTTACTTTAATTAGTCTTAAATCATAATTGTTCCCAAAAAAAAAAAAAAAATCTTTTATTATCACTGAAAATTGTTTATGACTAATTAAGTAGATATATATACTGCAAATTAATTTAGTTGGATTTTAACTGACAAAGTAAATGGGTTTCGTCCTTCACTCATTTATTGTGTATCTATGGGGAATATGCATTCAACTTTTTTTTTATTATTAATTTTTCTTATTATGTAGGAATAAGGATGGGTCTCTTGTCTACTAGTAGTAGAGCAAAGAAAATAGGATTGTATATTTGACATTTGACTTTGCATGTCACGGTTTTTCGGTCCAATTCCCCTTTTTGGACTGTCTACCAATTGGACTAGTCTCAAACCGATTAAATCGATGATTGGACGGTCAAATCATCGGTCAGAGGGCTTTACGGTTCGGTTCCCTTGACGGTTGGACCAATGACCCGAGTGAGCTGGACGGTTCTTTAAGAACCAAACGGGTCAACTCCACCACCTCTTTTTCTTTTTGGCAAGCTCACATTTCCCTTGACCCAAGGTCCACTCCTATGATGAGTCTTCTTGGCAAAATGGGCTATTAAATTAGGCAATGAGCCTTATGGTCAGGCCCAACAACCAATTAATTTGTAAGAGATGGGAAGAGGTTTATAAATCTATTTATGTTTCCTCTCACTTCCAATGTGGGATCAAGAAATGTAAGGAAAAACTCAACATTTTTTGTTGCAAGCAGGAAAACTTGAACCATAGACCTCAAGGTTTCTAAATACAACTTTCTTTATTATTAATTTTTCTTATTAGGTAGGAATTAGGATAGGTTTCTTGTCCATTTGACTTTGCACGTCACAGTTTTATCTATTGTTTTAAAAACCGAACCGATTAAACCAACGGTTGGACCGGTGACCCGGGTGAACCTATCAAACCGTAGGTCAGAGGGCTTTCTGATCCCGTTCCCCTTTTTGGACCATCTACTAATTGGACCGGTCTTGAACCGATTAAACCAATGACTCTTTTAAGAAAAGAACGAGTCAACTCCACCACCTCTTTTTCTTTTTGGCAAGCCCACATTTCCTTTGACCCAATGTCCAATCCTATGATGAGTCTTCTTGGCAAAATGGGCTATTAAATTAGGCAATGAGCCCTTTGGTCGGGCCAACAACCAATTAATTTGTAAGAGATGGAAAGAGGTTTATAAATCTATTTATGCTTCTTCTCACTTCTGATGTGGATCAAGAAATGTATGGAAAAACTCAACATTTTTTGTTGCAAGTAGGTGGACCTGAACCATAGACCTCAAGGTTTCCCAATAGAATATTATCCACTCTACTACAACATCCTTACATTGAAATTTAACAAGGAACAACTATATAAGTTATTTTAAAAAATAATATATATATAATTACATAATACAATTTGTTTTTTCATTTTCAATATGTTTAATATTTAAATACGATTTTTACCATTTCCTTTTCATATTTAAATATTGTATATATTTTATTTAATAAATTAAAAATGTTAATACATTTATATAAAAATAAATAAATATTATTATAAATATTATTAATTTTTAATTATATGTATTTAAAATTATTTTTAATATTAATAAAATATAAATTATATATTTATGACATCACCGATTCGACCGTAGTTCGACCACCGGTCCGACCAGTGAACCATGAATCGATAACTTTTTTTGTTCAATATCCGATTCGATTCTAAAAACATTAGTTTTATCTACTACAGGAAGCCACAGATTCAATTATACAAGGTAATCTTTTTGAACTTTTAAAGTCAATTACTAAAATAAATTTTATTTATGTTTGGATAATTTTTGTATAAATTTTTTTTTAAAAAAAAAAATTATTTTTATCAAAAAAAAAAAATAAATGGTATTCTTGTAGACCAATTTTTTTTTTTACAAGATTTATAAATCTATAATTATTTTATTCCATTTAATTAAATAACCCTACAAAAAAATTGAATTGAATCAAATTAATTCATAATAAATGAGATTGTTCAATTTTGACTAGTAAAGTGTAGACAAAAGTGTTGAATCCAATGGCTTATGTTAATAGCTTTTGGACATTTCAACTGCCCTCGTTAACTTGGAATCTTTCCCTTCTTTTTAAGGGAAAAAAAAAAACCAATGGGTTGGAACGGTAGACAAATTTAAAATAATCCTTTCAAATTACAATAATATCCTTGTAATATATAATTATTTTAAATTTAAAATAATCCTTTTCAAATTACAATAATATCCTTGTAATATATAATTATTTTTAATAATATTTTGACTTGTCCACTTTCTTAGTCATGGGAGATACAAAAGTAAAACTCTAAATTTTTAAATAAAATAAAATTGTATTTAAAGATAATATGTGACTTACCTTGAGTGACTGCCTATTTGATAAATAATATGCACTAAATAAATATATAGTAAAATTATAAAAAAAATATTTTTATAAACAAATTAACTTTAATTATTTTATTTTAAAATTTCATTTAATTAATCACTAAAAATATAAAACCTGTCATTATAATTTTCTTAATTGTCTTTTTCTATCATTTATATATTAATTAAATATAAAAATATAAATATTAAAAAAAATTATGCATATATCATCATTTATTTTATATCATTTAATATAATTGAAATTAAATGAATTATAATTTTAAAGTGAGATATATTATAATCAAATATCATAATATTATTGTCAAATAATATTTTATATAATTTAATATATTTATAAAATTCATTTTTTTATGGACGCATACGATATTATTATCAAATATGATTAATTATATCATATACATAAATTCTTTTTTTTTATAAAACAATTTTAAAATGTCTATTATTATTTATTATATTATTTTTAGAGTTTTTCTCAATATTTTCATAAGTTTTGATCAACTTTAGACTACCTATTTTTTTTCCAAAATATCCGTCAATATATATCCGATATATCCTATATATCCGTAAAATTGAAATACCGATATATATATGTGATTACCGATATTTTCATCAATAATTGGTAACATTGAGCTTATGTATCTAAGTTCAGATCAAGGAGGGTATCTACCCTTGGCCTTTGCCTTAGTTTTGATGACCATAATGTACATTTGGAATGATGTGTATAGGAGGAAATACTATTATGATCTGGATCACAAGATTTCTCTTGACATGGTGAAGGGAGGATTCACCATCTTCTATTCTGAGATTGTTCATGGCATCCCACCCATCTTCAAGTGTTACATGGAAAATGTGTCTGCATTGCATTCAATTCTTGTTTTCATCTCCATCAAGTCTCTTCCCATAAGCAAGGTTCTAGTGGAAGAACGGTTCATAAGAGAAGAGATGATGATGACCCTAACATTAACATTAACATTAACATTGATGTATGGGTACATTGATGTGCGATTCGAGGGAAAGCCCTTTGAGAGATTGTTGGTTGAAAGACTGAAGGAGTTCATAAGAGAAGAGATGATGATGACCCTAACATTAACACACAGTAATAAAGACATGGTTTCTGGAGAGCTACAAGATGGGTTGATTAATGGCGAGAATGAGAGCAAAGAATCAAAGCGAATTGATGAAGAAAAGCGCCAAGAGGATGTTGACAAAAATATTGAAGCAATTGACAAAGTGTCACGAGCAAGCGTGGTGCACTTGATTGGTGAGACTGAGGTGATAGCGAAAAAAGGCTCTAGATTAGGAAATAAGGTTTTGATAAATGTTGACTACAATATCCGAAGAAGAATTTGAGATAGACAGATAAGGTGTTCAATATTCCACACAAGCATATGCTGAAAGTGGGAATAATTTACGAGCTTTGAAATATGGAAATCTAAGCAAAATAGAGAAGAAGCTAGTGAGAATAGCCAAATAATTGTAGCAACAATACTTCTCTTCTCGAGCATGTAGTATTAGCTAATTCATTACAATAGATTTTCTTTGTATTTTTAAATTCTTGTAATTAGTTGTAGTTTCCTATTTTGGTTGTAATTCCCTAATTCTAGGATTGTTTCCTATTTTTATGTTTTGGGCTAATTATAGGATTGTTTCCTATTTTTGTTGTAATTCCCTAATTCTAGGATTGTTTCCTATTTTTGTTGCAATTCCCTAATTCTAGTATTGTTTCCTATTTTTATGTTTTGGGTAACTCACGGCAATGTCCATCTTTGTGTATATATATTCATTCATAATCAATGGAAAATTCAAGCGGTTGAAGTGAAACGGAGATAGCACCAAGGAGAGCGCTAAAGATGAGGCAATCCTGACGCTTCTAGGTTGTGTATGCTAGATTTAGGGATGCAACACCAGTGACCTGACGGTGGGTGGTGGTGGTGGAGTATGAGTGTCATCAATGAAGTGATGAAGATCATATCCTTCAAGAAGAGATTGGATTTGAAGGCTCCATGTGAGATAATTGGTAGATAACAATTTGGTGATATGGGAGAGATTGATTGTAAGTAGGGGATGTTGAGGATCTTGGGAGTTTTGGATGGTGATAAGATCGTTGGTGGAAGAGAGGGATGCATCAGAAGCCATTGAGGAGACTGGTTATAGGAAAAAAAAAATCCATTGATTAAGAATGAATATATATACACAGAGAGGGCATTGTCGTGAATTACCCAAAATACAAAATAGGAAACAATCCTAGAATTAGGGAATTACAACAAAAATAGTAAACAATCTCAGAATTAGAGAATTACAACAAAAATAGAAAACAATCCTGGAATTAGCCTAAAACACAAAAATGGGAAACAATCCTAGAATTAGGGTTTTACAACAAAAATAGGAAATTACAACTAATTACAAAATTTTAAAAATATAAAGAAAATCTATTGTAATAAATTCTCTAATATGTAGATTGTAAAGCACAAAAATATGGAAACTAGTATCTAATTTTAGAAAGGAAAAAAAAAAAAAGAACAGCTCTAGTTTGTAACCCAATAGCAAAATTTCATCATCAATATGAAAACAAGTTTTTGTAATTTGGGGGTACGTATATGGATGGTAATCTGGTGCAATTTCCTTGATTCCCAAAGAAATTAATTCTTGTTACAACATAGACAAAACCCTACATCATGGTAAGTTGATAACCTGTATTTGGGTATTGTACTGTACTGTCACACTCACTCATATATATATATATATATATATATATATATATATATGATTTCCAGAAAATGCGCCTTGCTCCAAGTCTAGCACGTGTCTTAGAGCAGACTGGCAAGGAGACAGGCTGCTACATGTCACATGGAGAGCTCATCACCACATGTTTTATATTTGAGAATTACCACAAAAGGGAGGGTTTTTAATAGTTATTTGGCATTTCCAAATGTCGACAAGCTGTGAAAGAGGGAGAGTACAGCATTGAAGAAGTAGAGTTTCTAGGTTTTCGTTCAATGTCTCTCCCTCCTTTTGTAACCATCAAGAAAATTAACTCTAAAAAGCTTGATTCAATATATATTCTCTCTCATCTATGATGTTTCCCTTTGCCTTGTCTCTTTCAGCCAAGAATCTCTGCACAAAACCTCCAATGATCTAGACATTGGAGTCATCCTCACTTGTGGGAAGATGATCCAAGTTATTTGAATATAGGAGATGTCAACATGACCGAGACCTTGATGGGGTTTTTCATGACAAACCATGTAATGTAGTGCCACTTAAACTGTGGTCCCTGGATCTAGGGTTTTGGAAGAAAACCCTAATTCTGGACACCTTTAGGGCAACTTGGAATATCACAAGTGTTGATGGATATCTGGAGGCTCACACTCATGCTTGCTGTATGCTTGAGCAAGGAGTCAAGGTAGCAAGTTCAAACTGCTAAAACACTCATGGGGTAGAAGAAAATGAATTGGAACTGATGATGAGCATTCTACATAAAAGGCTTGACAAAAGATTCAACAAAACCCCAGGAATCTAATTACCCCATCAATCATTTTTTTTATAGGTCTAATTAATCATCAGCATTCACAGCAGGAAGATGTTACTAGAGCAAGATAAACCTAAATAATCATCAACAAGAAATAAGCAGAGACCAGCTAAAACAACGAATTGCAAAACCCTAATCATTAATCCTATGTTAATCAAATTTAAGATGCATTATGTCCAGTGAATATGTTTCAATATTGTTGTAATTAGTGTTGAAGATTGGGGTGAGTGGTTTCGTGATTGTCAGTACTCTAGTGTGAAAGAAGGCTAAGAGCGAATCATCCAATTCATCATAAACTCCTACTTAATTTAGTTGGAAGATCAAAATTAGTAAAATGCATTATTAAGCTCAAACCAAGCCCTAGATGTCATGCTTAAATTCCGAATCACAAACCAAGATACAAATATCATCATATTATTCTGTAAAACCACCTCCAGCAGTGAACAGACCTCATAATTTGAAGCAGAAGATACAAGGATTAGCGCTTGACACAATTTTCACATGATCCTTAAGCTAAAAACAGTCGAGCAAAAACAAGCCCAAGATTTCTAAACCCGTACAAAGGAAAACAGACAAATACTCCTCCCACCCCCAAAAGGGAATGGCCATTTTCATCAACAACAACATATATCATCACATCATCATCATCAAGATCATAATTTACAAGTAGAAATTATAATCTTGATGATGATTTCATCAAAGCCCCTAAAGTCGCTTGGAAAGAGAGCTATTACTCCTCTCAAGCACATTGAACTTCAGTGGAGCAGGTGAAACTGTATGCTTCCTTGGTGGTTCATCTCTATAATTTGAAGGTTCATCATTTTCTTCACTAGCCTTACTCTGGTTAGCTTTCTCACCTTCTAACTCCCTATATCTATGCAAATACCTTTTAAGCGGTTCAGCATAGTCATCGAACCCTAAAGTTCCCAAAGCCCAACAAATGTCGTCCCCATTGACAGTCTTGCGCTTCTCCTTGTGACACTTGTCAGATGCTTCTCCAGTCACAAAGCTAATGAACTCCGAGACACATTCTTGCATGGTTTCTTTTGCTTCCTTGGAGATTTTTGCATTAGGTGGCAGGATCTGCTTCATGATCCGTCCAACATTGGCGATCGGCAGCAATCGATCTTGTTCCTTGATGATCCCATCCTCAGCCGAAACACTGCTTCCACCTGCATAATTATACTTATGATCATAGTCTCTATCTGCATTAGTACCTATATCATCAACCATCTTGATCTATAAAGAGAAACTTGATCCTGTCAAACACAGACACGTCGTCGCTGCTATATAGACGTTACACACATGTGTATGTGCATGTCTATATGTATATGCACCATGTCCATGGCAAAGGTTCGACAACATTACGTGGCGAGTCATGACGCCAACCTGGTCATTGTCAATGAGGGACACAATGGCAGGCAATTTCCATTGTTGGCATGAGTTAGGTTCCTTTTCTTAGGTAACCATGGATGCTTAGGGGGTTTGTGGAAGCAATCTAAACCCTAAAAAGCTTTAAGAAAAGACACAACTAGCTCAATTATAGTCCAAATGGTCCCCCCATTTGGTCTTTAATCTTTAATTCTCTTGATAAGCTTCAACTAAGAATGTTTAAAATAATAACATTAGTATGAAACTTGTGGACTATATATGTGCACGTGTGCTCATAGAACCCTAAACACAACCAAAACTATACCTAAAAAGAACCTGCTAACCATTGATTAGAAACCCTAGTGTTGGATTACCTAATACTGAGGTTTTTACATGAGATTATGTCACTCTATACAAAGGCAAAGCATTTCGCTTTCCAATTAAAATTAGAAAGGTCATGGCCTAGTCCTGAAACTCTGGATTACCTAGTAAATTAAATAATGCCCATTTGCCTGAAGATTGTGATCTTATAGCTTACATAATCTCGACATTTGGCAGTCGGTTCATGGCCGAGTTGGTTGTGAATCAGGTGAACTCTTTATTTGGTGTGTATTAGTTTACTTGTCCTATTCATGATTATGCCTTAATCCATTCTAACTTTGTGAAAATGACTCCTTGTAGTTCATTTTAGATTGTCTACTAAAGTGTCGGCTAGAATGTGCAATTTTTTATCAACTAAGATTTGTCTTGCTTAAGTAAGCTGGCATTAGTTAGAGGTCCATAGGCTTCAATATCATGTATATGATAATCTGGCAAATCAAAGGTTCCAACAAAAACAAAGAAAAAGTGAGGAACTATTTGATACCATACCCTCTACTGAAATTTGACTCGATTCTTTTTTTGAGGGTTCATAACTCTAAATTTACACCAGAACAAACATTAAGCAGCAAAAAGTCACACAAGTTCTTCATCCTTTGCCATGAATTTTTACAATAAAGGTATCAAGTGTATCCAATCATAAATACAAACAACATCATTTCCTATAAAGACTAGTTCTAGGGAATGGGTTTGGATGGTTAATTATTGGGTGGCTTTTGTCTAAATCCATCCCATAAAAAAAATTAAAAAATAAAGTTCCTATATGCATAGGTGGTCAGTATAATATTATCAGTAAAGGATTAGCTTGCCGCCTGTATTAGGACCACATGCACCAACTTCACAAGCAAATCCACAAATTGATGAGAATGTTGCCCGTTAAGTTACTAAATGAGGCAACTTTCTTTAACAACTATTACTAGCAGATTAAAAAATAATAGTATATAATAACAATAGGCCTTGGTCCCTCTCCAAAAAAAATACAGATGGAAATATTTTAAGGGGAAGAATGCCAAAGAATGTGAATCGATCTTCAGGAAAATGTCATATACCTATCTTTCCTCCTTTCTTTTTTTTTAAAAAAACTTATTCTCAAATCCCACCTTTAATGTTTTTACATTGAAAGAGAATATATCCCACCCCAGATTTTATATTAGCGTTATCTTGATGTATGTTCCAAGGTTTATCGCTAAGCGCAAAAGGTCCCTGCTCGACTAGCCAATCCTTTTTAGTCCTGCTGTACTTCTATGTGTGAAGCCACTGTGTAGAGAACATGGTGTGTGGTCCATGTTCAAGTAAACAAATACAACTTTTACTCTGTTTATCAGGGAGATGAACAAAAGCAAGAGAAGAAAAACAATAGAAAAGACACACTTATGGGTCTCATAACCTTGCCTTTACATGCCCTTTTTTTTAAAACTTAAAGTTTGTGGATATGCTAATATTTCTTGGTTTGGGTATTAGACTATTAGTACACCCTTGTGATATAAACCAGGACAGAACCACCGGGCTGAGTTCCACACAATAATGTGATCCACTGATCCAGCAGCCAATAGCATCACTGCATGTGGCATGCTTAGGGCAGTTTTGTCATTTTGGAAGATAAGTTTGGTAATTCTGTGGCCCCAACCCCCCACCCCCACAAATTGTCACGTGGCATGTTATGATTGTGAGACTAGGAACAATTGTAGACAAAGAGATTGTGGATGACTTCCCACAACCCCACCCCCAAGTTTGACACGTCTAGGGTTGGGACTAAAAACAAGGATTCCCTTCACAACAAAGCTAATAAAGAAAGTAATTAAGCAAGTGGGTGATGGTACTTGATTCATGAAAGGGACTTAATGAACAGGCCTATATATATTAGTTTCTGATCATCAAAGTCCATGGAGGAACTTAGAGGCCACCTTCCCAACTTTGTTGAGATTCCTTCCCCTATCCCACTCACCCCATGCCATACAATAGTGGGCATCTCATATGATCTGATCTAGATTTCCTAAATCTAAGGCTTGGTATAATAGGTTTTGGGCCAATGCTAAAAGTCTTACATGTCAAAGATTAGAAAGATCGCCTTTGTTAGCATTATCTTCCACATTGTTTAGTCTTTTTCTTTAACCCAGTTTAGGATGTCATAACTAAATTTATCTGCTTTTGGAATACATGTTTTGTATGGCTTTTATTCTTTATGCCACTTGAACACACCTTAATGGATGCTTTGGCCTTTTAAATTATTCTTTTACAGTTCTAAAGGACTCAGAGATTAAGACCTTCGACACGCACACAAGATTTATTTTAATAGAGCAGCATTTCAAATCAGCAAGTCATATGGGCATAATCAGATGTGAATGACAACCATAACAAAACAAACCGAATGGATTTATAGAACAATGGAAGCAAAATAACATAGAAATTAAAGCAGAAGAACATGTCAGCATGATTATCATTGAATCTAAAGTGGGCCCATCTAAAACCCTAGAAATTTAAACTACCTGAATCCCTTTCATATATCCATCACAATAATATTTTATATTGGTTCAAAATAATGAAGGTTTTTACAAGGTACCCTGATGAGGTTTCTTCAGTTAGGATATCATAGGCCTTAACTTACAAACTGTACTGTGTCTCCTTGAACCCCAAACCCTACAAAGATCATTAATTTCCCAACAAAATCATGTCATATTAAGATTAAGTAAACAGTTGAACTAACCATAAGATGGAATTTTATTTAAATCAAATGTCCCTGACAAAGGAATACTACTAAAGCAATCAAACCAAGCATTTTTTTTTCAATCCCCTCTTCTTTTGGGGAAATTTAACAGAACCAACATGGGGTTACAACAAAGATGAAAGATCCAAATTGCGTTGGGGCTGGCCATCCTCTTCATTCACCGCTAGTTAGAACTAAGAAACATCTAGCTGATTGGAGAGTACAAAAGAACTTACATAGCATTTACACATATATGTTTAAAGAGTAGCACCCTTTTCCTCGTGAGTTTTGCTTCCATAAACATATCCTTGAAAGCAGATGAAGTAAAAAATTTCCTATAACAATGTTGAGAATGTCAATATCAAAAGTGCTTTCTGCATGTCATTAACACAAGTCGCTCCACATCCTCCAACCAATCAATAACTTACTTCACATAAACATCCATTCCCTTTTGCTTCATTGTCCCCATATGATGAGAAGGCTTCTCAAGTTGATTGGTAATAACCTCAAAGTGATGGAAGCAAATAGGCTCATACTTTCTCCCCCAAAACCACCAAGAAATAAGAACCGCAGATCTTTTGTCAGGCTTCTGTTGTCTCTTTCCATCCCAATATCTGATGGTTTATTATATTTACAGTACTATCTGGGTAGACTTGGCGTGCCATTGAAACCCAAGATAAAGAAGAGCCTGTTACTTCATGAGCACACTAAGTTTTTCATGTGAAAAGGAAGAGCACCTGTAGATGATGAAAATAGGCAAGGAAAGCCTGAGATGAGTACTGGTAATGGACACATACAAAAGACGAAGCATGTAACGATACAGAGGACTCAGTAATAGCAGTAGCAATTATAGATACCTTATATTTTCAAGAAATCGAGTAATATATGTCTTTACTTTCCAAAAAAACCATGAGGTTAGTTTATCAGCATGCTCAAACTGCTCCACTTCATGGACTATGCTTCCATGTTGACTCTTGTGAACTGATGGCAAACTTCTCAACAGGATTTAGGAGTTGCCTTTGTGGTTGGCTATCCATCAAAATTGAATCAAGAATTGTCTCAATTAATTAACAAGAAAACAAAAAGCTTCAGACATAAAAAATTAACACCCGATCCCACTACCAGAGCAGAGATTTGATTGTATGTGTTGCTTACAGAATTTACGTTTGATCAAAATATTTGTCAGGGAAAAACAAAAATAAATAACAATCAGATGCAAAAAATAAAGGCTTTACACACATTTGAGAGTAGATGAAGCTAAAAAATACTGAGAGACAAAAACAAATGAAAAGACTATGAAGCTGCAAGTTTTGGGGTAACAAGCTTATGTGAAATTGGAGATTGAAAATCATAACACTTGGGATGAAAATGTAAATCACCACATCTTTCAGAATAAGAAACTTATGATCTTGCTAGCCAATCATTTTTCAAAGAAAAGAACAGGAAAGGAATAATAACAAATGCAGAGTTTCCATCAGAATTTCGATAAGCAAAGATAAGATATCTGTGTATTAGTGAAAGGAGCTATACAGCAAGGTACACAGGATGTATACAAAGGGATAAACAAAAGGTATAGCCTGACAAAGGGAAAATAAAAAAAGGTGCTCCCTCACTCATGCAGAGCCCACCCAATCTACAGAGTGTTCATCAGATCAAACATGATATCTTATTTCCTGTGTCTTTTCAATGTAAAAGAATGAACCAGAATATTGTATGGCCCCATGGAAGTTACGGTGTAAAGACAGAGAGGTGGTTTTGACACCTTGGGCTACATATCACGCAAAGGTGTAAAGGCAGTCAGGTGGCCTCAACACCTTTGGCCACATACGGAATTGAGTCAATTTAGAAGAGAAGAAAGGATAAACCTTTAAAGTAAAAAATGTAACATTACAGAAACAACAAAAGTAGAGATGCTGTCTCAAAAAGTTCAGAAAGAAAAACCACCTCCCTGATTCCAGAGATAATTCTTTTGCATTTCATGTATCTGTAACAGCATAACCATTCCTCTGCAGCCACTGATATCTGTTCTTGCAAACAAAATACAGTCCGCCATAGTCACCCTTCCGCTCAGAGTCTTAAAACCAAATCCTAAAACAAGTCAGATAAAAGACATCACACTGGAGGCCAATCTAATTGTATGAGTCAAGTCCTTCAGTTACAAAAATTAAAGTAATTCAACGTATAACTCACACACAAACCAAGCCCCTGAGTGCAATTAACTCATCAGAAGAAGCCTCTAGAACTATAGTCATTGCAATCCCTGTACCAGATTGAAGTGCAGACCTATCTTCACAAAATACAACCCAAACAAACTACAACCACCCCCAAAATAACAACCCTTCACCAAATACAACGACCAAACATAATAAAGGTTGTTGCATTGCAGATCAATCTATGAGTACAAGTCAAATCCTTTCTACCGTGAGTATCAATTCAACAGTCCTTACTATCAAAACAAACCTCTTGACTGCAATTATCTTGCTAAAATGTAGCACTGAATTAGAGCCATTGTTACCCCTGCACCAAATCTAAGTGCTGATCGATCTTCACCAAACACCACCCTGACCAACCCCAAAAAAGAATGATAAAAAGGAAAGGGCAGTATCCCCAAACCCCAAAGCAAAATTGTCAAAATACTTATGGTAGAAAGCAAACCATTTAATTCATTTTTGCTACAGTTCAAAACATTAGCCTGGAATGCCCCTACTTAATGCTTTCTAAACAATCATAGTTCCCACAATCGATTGAACATCTCTCAAAAACATATATATTTTCCTGCCTCTCTGCTCCAATCTGGTCAACCATAAAAAAGCAGCAAATCACTCCAGACAAATAGCAGCATATCTGACAATGTCTGTGTCAGCCACTATGTTTGGAGTAAAGCTATCTGTAAATGTATAAAGTGAGTTTTGGCATATTTCATGTCAAAGTCTCATGATAAGTTAGAAAGTTGTGAGTCATCTTGTGTGTTAGAAGTGGCTTTGAAGAGTTATTGAAGACCTTGTGTTGATGACCTCCAAGTTTGATCACCACCGTGCCAGAAAAGTACTTGAAGATTGAGCTATGTTTGAGTGGTGCTTTAGTGGCATTTAGAAGTCCAAAAATATGCTAATAATTGAAAAGATGATCAAGAAAATGGACAAAGAATCAGGAAAATTGGTGGAGAAATGCTCAAGATATGGAGGTTACAAGAACATGCAAAAACAGGATTTAGCAGGCCAAAAAGTGCCAAGCATGAGTAGAGAGGACTGATGGGCCATTGATGAGCAAAATTAGCCTTGTTCCTTGCCTGGAAAATGTGCAACCACATTTTCGTCCTCAGGACGAGCGCATTAACTGCACAATGCCCCTAGGGCATCAGATTCTGCGAATAGTGAGTGCACACGGGAAAGGCTGTTATGAGCTTGTATACACGGGAAACACTGCAATGAGGTTGTTATGCTGTTCCAAGTTTGTTGTGGGCTTAGGGACTTCGAGATTTGAATTTTAAGAATCCAATTAGATGGTGCCACATGTCCTTTGTCATATCCATCTGAAAAAGCCTATGGTGGCTCTAGATCATCAAAGAAGTGCTTGGAAAACTCTCAGCTGCCATCCATTTTCAACTATGTTCTGAGAGAGCTTTGGGAGGGAATTTGAAATCTTACCTGAAATTCTTCCTCATCCTTAAGAGAGTCTAATGAGTGTTCTTCAAGCCTTGAAGATTCATTGAAGAGCTGCAAATTGAGGATTGAAATTTCAGAATCAAAAGTGAAGAAAAAAAAATCTCAGATCAGGTTTGGGGGATTTTTAGGATGTGCTATCAAGTTCTTGAGATTATGGAGATTGATTCTCCACTTTTTCTTCTTCTTCCCATATTTGAAGTTGACTGAAGAGCTCCCACAGTGGATTAAAAGATACAAATGAGTTTTAGTTGAAAGAGAATTCTGACTCAGTTCTGGAGAAGCCACTATGCAAATTTTAAGAGAATGACTAGAGATTTTGTGAGCGTATATTTAAAGTAGTTGTCTAATTTAGATTTGAGAATCCACAATGCTGATTTGAAGAGAGTGACTAGAGATTTTGTGAGCTGATCTTTATTGTTCTTAAAATTAGTTTCGGAAAGTGCATAAAGGAATTTCAGTTGTTGTTTTGAAGACACCTCTGTATCAGATTTGGAAGATTGAAAACAAGAGGTGATGTTGCTACTGAGATGAGATTGCTGATCTTCATCTCAAGAACTGAGAGAGGATTATTTGAAGATCATATGGAGCATTGAAGAGCTGAGCGTCAAAACTTTAATTAAAAAATCAAGATGATTAATTGACCCAAAACAACAAACAAAGTTGCTGCTGTTTTGGTCTGTGAATTTAAGTACCTGTGGCTGTGCAACCAGATCTGAAAGGGGTTACAAAGGTTGTAGAAAATCTCAACTGCAGTTGAGTACCAGTGCATTGTGGATATACAAGGTTGAATCTGTATGTATTAGCAGGGGCTGAACACCTTATTCGGAGGACAAGGTTGAGTGTTTGATGCATTTGGAGATGAGGGCTTGAATTGGACTTGATTAGCTGATCAAAGGAAGACTAGGATTTGATAAGATGGGGTGCCTGCATAGAGGAGGGCACGTGGTCAAGCAGAGACTTGAGTGGAGACAAGGGAGGTGTGAGGTAAAACCAACCTCTTACAAAAAGTAGGCACAAATCAAGTGGATCTGTGACTGGTCTTGTGTACTTGAGTTCGGTAAGTCTAAATAGGCCACTCCAACCTATTAATGAAATCTAGGATTGGCAAACTCCCTTCCTCAAGAGAATCCTCAGATCAAGCATACAGAGATTTGATGAAGGCATCTTCCAACTTTAACTTCAATAATTCCTACCCTTCAAGTTTCTATAATTTCCGTGCTTTCAATTGCTTTAAAATAGGGCAAATGGGGCAACCTTTTCCACCATAGATCTAGTTTATTCATAAGCTGTATAGACTTGTATAAATGCAATATCAATGGAACAAATAATCAAAATTCTTACCATTATCATCATAATGATATTTCCTTAATCAATTCTAAAAATCACTAGAATGTAAAATAATTATTTACAATAGGTTATTTTAAGCTTCTACATCATAAACATTCAATGAAGATTAGGTCTTCCATTTATGTTACCAATAATAGGGTATGTATTGGCAACTTACACTTCAGTTTATAATTTTTTTGTGCTTTTGTTTCAATGAGAAAAAGTTGAGGTCCTTGTTTCCACAAGGTTTAGTGCAGTGTCAACACCCCTTCCCTTCTTTGGCTCAACATTATTATCTTACCACATTTGTCAGCCTATTAGCCTCCAATATATGCAATTTATTCATCAAATTTAATCCTATTCATCAAATATATGCAACTTCATAAAAAATTTCAAGCCATTGCCAAACAGAAGACACAATAATGTATAACCCTTGTTTAAACTACTTCTTTTATTTTTCAACTAGCTAAAGAGTTCATAGGTAGATAAAGATTGAGAAAAAACATTTGAATCCTTACATGTTCACTGCATTTCTAATCCATATTGGAATATATATATACAAATGTGGATGTGTCCAAAAAGTATGGTGGCAGTTTTTTTGTTGGACCCTACTTTTGGTTCAGTATTCTGTTTGTCCAATGTTCAATATGGACACACTTGTTGTTCAATTCTAAATCTTGGCTCAGTGATATAAAGAACCTAGTTTCCTATTCCCTCCACAAATATAAAATTTCTGAATAAACAGGGCTTGAAATACAATATAAAGAATCCGCAGGCCTTCATAATAATTTTATTTTTCATTCTTAAAAAGGCAAATCCACTTTTTCCATTCATTATAATTTGCTCATTCCTCTCGGCGGCGGAACAAACGAGGAATGGGCGAAGCAGCACAATGAAAATCCTTAATGCCGATCTAACAAAGGAAACCAAGACAGCCTGAGATCTTTCATGGAAAAGAAAGGTGTATGAGATTTAACTAAAGATTCGAGAATAAGAGAATTGATGAAGGTATACCTTGAATCTATTCTTTGTCTTTTAGGTTTTAATTTATTCATATTCTTCTGATCTCTATCTACTATTTTTGCAATGTTTGACAATTAGATCTTAATCATTTCATCAATATTTTGCTTTTCAATTTCTATATGTTCTCATCTGCTAATTGTGATTTTCTCTAATTGCATTTCCATCTATCAATGGTTCTTACTCCGATGCCAAAAATTTGAAGATGACGGAAGCACAAGGTTGATATCTTCATACATGATTTATTTACTTTCTTTTCACAATCTTAACTAGTACCTGTGATTACTTTATGGAATTGACTGCTGGATAGAAGCGGCTAACCATATCAACTCAATATTTGCTCAAAGTGGGTCAGATCGGACGTAATGCAGCACTAGGGCTAGTGAATGACATCAAGGCTATGCTTGGTTGGCTAGAATGGGAGAATGGGGAGGGTATTCTATTTCCATTCCTAGTTGACCCAGATTGAGAAAGGTTTTTGAAATCTCATTCTTGTATCTGGACACATCAGGAACTATTGCGTGAAATAACCTTCCATCAAATGTCCAGTCTCTCACAAGAACAAGAAAAAAAGCTATCCAGCAATACTCTATTGCAGCAATTTTCCTTTGTTTCCCTCCACTTTCTCTATAACTCAATTGAAAGTTTTCACTTTTTAGTAAATTAATAATCAAAATTACTGAAAAAGTTAATTTGAAAATGTTAGACCTTTCTTCATTCCTCCGCATTCTTGGAAACTATAGAAAATCTCACGTTTCAGTAATCAAATTGCACAATAAAGGAATTAGAACAATTCTCTCCCTTTCCCCCACTTTCTCAGGAACCAAACAAAAAATTTCCAGACATTTGATGGAAAGCTACATGAAACCAAAATAAACAAGATTTTTTTCTTCCTTTCCACAACTCACTTAGCAACCAAACTAAACAAAACACAAAGGCCTCATTTTCCACTATTTCCTCCACTTCCTCAACATCCAAACAGAAAATCCTTAGTAAAAATAGATTCTCATTCCCGATCACAGTCATAGATTCTCAGCAACCATTTCACCTAATGCAATCTGAAAAAGGTCTGCTCTTCTCAAACCTTGCATACCCAACTCAACGAAGCCCTAACCCCAACCATCAGGGGCACAGCTAAGAACCCTTACCTCGTTCCTAGGATTGTACTCACCAACTCTTCTGCATTTTCCACTGCAGCCACCAAGCTCCAGTATAGTACATCACTAGGCGCCAACCCACCAACTCATTTCTCTATAGTTTATATGATAGTTATTCACAGGGTTCCTGACAACATATTAACAGACATTCCACAAATCCTTTTCTCTACCAAGCTTAAGACCATCTGAATAAAGATAATACATTAAACACTATACATGCAAACTTCTTATAAGCATACTTTCACCAATGCCCTACATTTCTTCATTTCCTCAAGATACAAAATCCACACACATACAAACATAATCAAATTTAAATATCATGAACCAGAACTTTCACTTACCAATTGCATGAAGCGCCGAAATCAGCTCAATTCCAGAACAATAACAAAGCGGAACCCCAATCCACTGAGAATTTCAAATTCAGGAACTCACAGTCGCCTTCATCTTCTCTCTTCCAACCCCTCCCTCCATTGATCATCCAACAATCCACAACCCCAAATTGCATATCCACCATTCTATAGAGAGAAGAAGAAACAGAAATTAGGGTTAGGATTAGGGCTAGGGCTAGACTAACGCTACCAGGCGTAGTGACGAAGTCGTTTCTGCTCGGACTCCAACCCTAACCCAGCTGGCAAAGAGAACCTTTACATTTAAAAAGACACGTATTTATATATCCATGATTTATTTAATTTATCCATTTGGATTGAGGATGATTTGGTTATTCTTTATTGATGATGTGCTTCACTTTATAAGATTTATGAATTGACCTCATAGGCTTACTTAATTATGATATCACGCTCGGCCCATACAAATTTTCTTTCAAATATGCCCTTAGATTTGTACATTTCATATTGCGGCACCAATTTGTACCTTGGCATTCTAACGATGCATGTGAGATGAGTAACATAATGCATTTAAGTCAACGTAAATTATGATTTTGTGAAGTAGCATTTTGTATTGTTAAATATAGAATTCGTGTAACATAATTTTAGAAAACGTTTTTTATATTTAAAAATTTGTATCTTTTAAGTATTAAGAATATTAAAAATATTTTTAAAAATTAATATCAAATAGTATTTTTAATATATTAAGATAAATATATTTTAAATGTGTTTGATAGTAATTTCAGAAGGTATTTTTAATTTTTCTTATAAGAAAAATTAAAAATTTTCAAATATTAAAAAAAAATGAAAATACTTCTTCAATCACCATCAAATGTAATCTTCATGTATAATTTAATATATTTATTTAGTTTATGTTTAATATTGAAAAATAATAAAGAAATAAGAAAATAAAAATTAAGAAAAATAATTTTTATATGTTTGATTTATCCTTTAAGGTAGAAAAAATCAAATATTATTTAAATTAATTAAAAAAATTAAATTTTTTATGTGTATGAATATATAATTTTAGTATTTTTAATATTGTAATTATTTGTAATTTAAAGAAAAAAACATAACACAATAAAAATAGGTCTATTTTCTCACGTGGCACTAAATGTCATGATTTTAGTGCTCACCGGCGGAAACAGATCCAAAGATTGAAATTACAATTACAGCCATTACTTGACAAACAATTACAAAAAAAGATAGGTAGAAAAAGTTGCAAAGGCAAGGGTAGTATCGTCATTAGTGGATTTTAATCACAGTTCCTCACCTCTCTGCAAGGAGTTTTTCTTTCTTTTTGTATTTATTTTTCTTTTTTTTTTAATTTTCCTCCCTTAGCTTTCTCTCTTTCTCTCTCCTCCCAAGTCCTCAAGAATTCAACCATCGTATCCATGAAAGCTCCAGTCCCTCATACGAAGTAATCTTCTCCTCCATCTCTGTGTGTCTTTCTCTGTATGTCTCTCTCTCTCTCTCTCTACACCTGTATTTGGTGTTTTTGTTTTCTTTTTTTTTTTTATACACATTTTTTTTTTTCATTGTTTTTCACAACAAAAGTTGACAATCGGGGTCAATAGATGCATAACCATGAAAACCCATTTTCCCAGTTTTGCTTTTTCACGTGGGTTTTAACGTTCAAGTCCTTCCATGGAGGTTAGCTAATGTTCTTCTCAATCATTCTCTGCATGTTCTGCTTTCTTGTTTGTATATATTTTAAGTATTTTTCTCTTAGTGTTTCAACAGTAGTTCAGTGTACTGATGAGTTGATTTTTTTTCTCTCTTTGTGAAGCCAATATATGGAATTAAATGGGTTTATGTAAGAATTCTCATAGAGAATGGGTTCATGGTGTTTGGATGATTTTCTTAAGCTCGAATGCTGTTGGTTTGTTTGAGATTATGTGATGTTTTGTGTATTGAGAGTAATATTCTTGATGGGTTTTTTTAATTTTTGTGTTGTTTTAATTCTGATTATGTATTCAATGCTTGAAAATGCGTGGCAGCTTTCGATATTGGTTTTGGGTTTGAAAATAGATCAGGGTATGGTTCGTTTTGTTGGTAATTAGGTTGAAGCTATGTGCTTTGTTGTTTTTAATGAGTGTGTTATAAATGAAAGCTTATTTACATTTCCTGAGATGTATGGATTGAGAGTTCCCACTAATCTATGTGGAGTAAATTGAGAATTTTGTCCTGAACCATGGTTAATTATGGGTTAATTTTACATTTTCCATTGTAAATGTGGGAAACAGGCTCTCTTCTCTGATGGTACGGAACTGCCTCTATGGGGCAGTGCTATTTTTGGTGTAAATCTTGCTGCTGGCTTTTATTGTTCATGTATTTCGGCAACCATTTGTAAATAAAAGCATTTACTTGGTAAATTGTGGTCTGAGAAGTTCTCTGACCCCTCTTAGATTCTTTTGTGTCTTTCCTGTCTAAACAGCTTGTAAATTTGTCTCTTTGACCATGGATTTATTGTTGGTTTGGGCTGGTGTTAGAACATTTATATATTCGTGCTGGCATTCATACTGGCATTGTGGAAGAACCATATTTTTGCTGCATTATAAAATAAACTACATAACAATACTTTATTTGCTTTGAAAGCAGCATTTCTCTAGATGTTGTTTGGAGGACACAGTTAGTCTGGTGGGGATGAGCCATCTTCTAATTTCATTTGTAGGGGCTGTGAGTTTACTAGAAATCAGAACTCAAAAGTTGACATATGAGTCTGTTTAAGGGATGAAATATAGACCAAGAATCTGACTTTAGCAGACACCCCCATGGTATTTGAGTAAATTTTGTTGGTGATCAAGGCATATGTGGTGAGTGTTCTATGATTCTAGGAATTGAAGCATGCCCATTTCTCCATATTTCTCCAATTTTTACTGATGAACTATTTATTCTTAACAATTCAAATCATGTCCATTTGGTTGGGATGTGGCTTGCTCACACTTGTAAGTTCAGAATAAAGGAATTGGGCGTGAGATACCCTTTATAAACAATTTTATCCAAAGTATTGTCATATTTCAGGTGTTTGATTCTTGTAGATTGAGGTTTCTGAACTCAAATTTCTTTACAATTTTTGTCAGGGGGATTCAATGCAATTGGATAGCATGGATGGTGTTGAAAATGAATCTGCCAAGCATTTCCCGCCTCCATGTTCTTCTGATATAGGTGATAGCTTTGGAGATCCACAGGTACATCCTCGAGTTGGAGAAGAGTACCAGGCGAAAATTCCACCTCTAATAGAAGAATACACTCACTTGCAGCTTACATTGAAGTCAGCTGAAACAGAGGTCAAAGATGATGTTTCAGACTCTTTTCTATTAGGATTACCCATCCCAGTCATATGGCCCCATGATGAAGCTGAAAACACCAAACAGCATGCATTGGAATTCTGTGGTAGTCAAGCTGATGCAGTTCATATAAATGGGAATTCAGAATTTGTAAAGAGTGTAGAAAGCCAAATCACCTCACACAGCCTGGATGCAGAAGTGTTTATTGATCGTCTGGATACCATATTACATGAGAAGAAAGATGCAGGAGGATTGGCTAATTCTCAACCTACAACTGAAGGTGCTAAGATGGCCATTGATAGGCACAAAGGGTGCTCTCTGCTTCCAGGCTCCATTGCCAGATCTTGGAGTGAAATTGAACATAATAGTTTTCTCCTTGGTCTATACATCTTTGGAAAAAATTTTCTCCCCGTGAAACGATTCATGGAAAGCAAAAAGATGGGTGATATACTTTCCTTCTATTATGGAGAGTTCTATCAATCTGATGCATACCGTCGATGGTCAGAGTGCCGGAAGATGAAAAGTAGGCGGTGTATACATGGACAGAGGATTTTCACAGGGTGGAGGCAACAAGAGTTACTTTCACGTTTATTTTCTGAGGTGTCAGAACAGTGCAAAAATAGGCTGGTGGAGGTATTTCTATGATGCTCTTTTACATGAATGCTCATAAGTTTGGCTTCTTGAACTTAGCAAATATGGTTAGATAGATGTGATACTAAATACTAAAAGTACATCAATTTTATCAAATATCAACAATGATTTTTCTTCATGTTCATATCATTTAGTCTTTTAGAGTTACAAACCACTTTTAAAAATATATAGTTGAAACACTTGACTATCAAGGGATTAGCAATGTAGATTACATGTTACAACCTCTTTTTTTTGCTTCGTAAGTGTCATAATTGATTTATTCATCTGTTCCTGAAGCAGATAAATTTTGATTTTCCAGATAAGTTGTTTTTCTGATAACTATGCTGGACTTTCAAGAATGATAGAGGTCATAAATTTAGATCTCACCACCCTGAGATATGTCTCTTGTAAATGAGACTCTTCAAGAGATTTTTTGTCCAATTAATGAAGGGAGTAGCCAAATTATGATAATAAACCTATGATGAACAGAACAAGCTATCAGTGCTACAATGTGTCTCAGTAGAATATTTCATCTATTTTCTTTATATTTTCAGAATATTAATAATTGTATCCTTTCCTCTATTTGGTTGGCATTCTTTTATTTGCAGTAGTTTTTAAATGAATTCTTAACAATATAGCATATAGCACCTAATTTTGTTTCGGCGTTCTTGTTTCCATCCTTCTGCTAATGCCTTTTCTCCTAACTAGAAGAAATAAACCAGTCTTCTACGAAGAAAAGAGAATATGTACTTTCCCATTGCCACGCAATTGGAGTTTTTCCTTTTGTTTTCCAGCTCTTTGAATTGGAAAACTCCATTTTCTTTATGGATTAATATGATAGGTCTGGTGGCAATTTGGCCATAGAGATACATACTTGCGAATTCCCTTATTTTTCAAGTGATGGACTTTCCAGAGGTTGACCATCTAATGTTAGTTTAGTAGGAATAATGGGAAATTCACCTTGATTATTTGGCTTACCTTTTTAAGGCGATCATGTAATCCATATCTTTGACTAAACTTGATATTTTAGTTGCTTGTGATTTTCTGGCTTAGTTTTGTATTCCCTTGTGTTCTCTAGGACTTCTTTTGAAACTGTCTTTATCATGCAAAATGCTAAAGAAAATCAAATATAATTAAAATTAAGCAGAAACTTATGCATTGTCAAATTATCTCATCTTTATATAAAAAATTAGAATAAGTGAAATCACTTTGAAATAACATATAAAAATACTTTATTGATATTAAATCTATTTTTTTATTTTCCTTCTGCATTTCCTCTGATTTTCTTTCCATTGAATTTTCCCTCAAATTTTCCAGGAACCAAATATAGCCTTAGGTTCACTACATGGCAGTAAATAACCTTGCTGCCAATAGCAAGCAATTGTGTGTTAAATAGCAGTTGGGAAACCACAAATAGCATCCTCTTGGATAATTTACAAGAGAGTCGGATGGGGTCTTGAGGTTGATGAATGCAAAAGCTAGGTATACCACACATGACTGTATTTTAGAGTTTGAAGGATAGTATTTCCAACAAGTTGATGTGGAGGTTTGTTCTTGTCCATGGAAGACATATATGTCAACAAGATTGTCCTCTGCAGCTAATGACGTCATTCATACAAATTTAGGTGAAGTGAAAACTGATGGTTGTCAACTTTAATTTGGATGAAGATGGAGTAATTAATTCTTTTGAGGCTCCCAATGAGTTAAATGATTGAGTTACTGCTGTTTCAGATTGGTTAGACAAGGGTATCATGTAACTGAGCATTAGGGTTGTGTAACTACAATGGAAACTGTAGGAAAAGTTCAGTTGGAATCCTGACATTGTCCCAGAACTATTGTTACCGAATGGGTTTCCACCTATGTGGATGTTTCCGTGGAATAGGCTTCTTTTGGCTGATAATTCAGAGGTCTTTTGGTCTGAGTTTTTGCACTTGGAACAGATTGTATGGGATTTTTCTAGTTCAAAAGGTCTATTTTCAGGGGCTTTAGCCTGGTGCATGACTCAGGTTACAGGCTACAGAAAAGAGCTACTCCTTCCTCTTGAGTAGGAAAAGTAAGCTCACAAAAAGGAACTGAGTTCAGATCTGCTAAAAGAGCTGTTAATAGATGCTTAAAGTAGTTCTGGTGGTTCTGCCTCTGTGGTTCAACTGATCATGCAAGTTATCACTTGTGTGAAGCTGCAATGGAGAAGGCCTTAATTCATATTTGTTGCTTCCTATTGGTCACTAAATAGGCTCCTATATCTTCTGATGAACTACCCTGTAAGCCTACAGAAATAAGTTTCCTCTAGTACTTATGTTGGATTTATAGTGCTTTGTAGGTTTTTGGTTTGTAACAAGTGTCTTGGCACCTGTTGCATGATTTGTAGTTTTTACAGCCACTATTGAATTGCCACC